>NC_070627.1:17937937-18238770 GCF_947347685.1 Pleuronectes platessa
CTCAAAATGTACTTGGTCCTGATATCTGTCAATCTTGTGATAAAATGTTGGAAATTATATTTTATTTATTTTAAATTGTTGGAATTAGAGGCAGACATCTTATAAACAGGTACACGAGAAACTAGGTGGCTGTTGTTGTTGTTTTCTCGTAATCTCGGCCTGTGGCTTCCTCAACGGGAAAAGTCAAAATTGACCTTTTTCATAGCCGACATTTCGACATGTCAAAGTAGGAAAAGCAGATGTAAATAATACCACAAATTATAAAGCTTCTCCCTATCTCTCCCTCTAACGCCAGAGGATGACAGATATGCAACATTTTCATTTCTTTGTTACATACTGTATATAATAAGTTTTAATGTGTGTTATGTTGATTTAAAATGTGACCTGCACCCTGACCTGCAGAGTACGGTATTTCCCTCCCATGCACGCTGTAACATGTATCATGGAAGTGATAAAGCTGTTTGGTTCCAGGGTCCTGCTGTCGTGCGTGTTGGCTCACACACACGGTCATGGCCAGTAACACACATGTGCTATGTCCAAGTGTCTGCAAATCTTGTACTATTTGTAAATATGCCTTTAACTGTTACTTATACATAGATATTTGCTATTATCGTTGTTTTTCCTGCTTATTCATCCTGTCTGGAGAGAGATGCCTTCCACATTGCATGGTACTTGAGTATTATGACAATAAAAATCTATAACATGGAGATATGGGGATTACATCAATGGATAAGACACGTGTTCAGTCCTCTTATATTAACACAAAAGTGTTTGCACCTGAGTGAGAGGGGGAGCACGCTATCACCTTTCCCCCTCACGGTTGGAATGACACCTTAGGGAGGGCATGTGGACAATATGAAGGCTATGAGTTACAAACCAAATGTCCCCATGTGTGGATAAAAAAAAAAGCCTGCTGGGAACCGACTGCATTAGGGGGACAACTGGGGAGATGGAGGAGGCTGGAAGAGGAGAGGAAGGACACTGTTCATCTCAGCTGGATGAGACTGATCCACAAGAGCAGGACAGGATGTAAAAATGATTTCCCAATTTTTACAGTTTACTCTCAGATTGATGGGAAAGCAGAAGAACTAGCGATGCAAAATATTAACACACGATATGCCGAGTCACTGTTATTCTCATTCTAAATATATACGATTTCTGACAAAAAGGTTTTCCTTGTCCACGTAAAGAATAAACACTGTTATGTCTTGCTCGGTCTCACGACGATATCATACTCAGATGTCATACCAGCTTTTGTCCTGCCCTCTGTAACATCACTGGATACAGCAAAAACATGTCTGGCGAGTATATTCTATCTATTTTTTTTTGTCTTGGTGGGTTTCATCTTCATCAAGCTTCACTTTGTCTCCACGACTGTACAATAGGTTGAATCTGTGTGAACAAAGGCCATAGAAAGACGGGTATAATAAAGCAAGAGGATTGCCTGTTTGCTTTTGATGCTTTTTTTTTTCCTGTACTAGGTCAGTACTTTCTGTGTCTGAGAGAGACACTTAGATATTTGGCGGACAATGGTGAGGAGGAACAATGCCGGTGACAGGCATGGCTACAGTATAAAAGAAGCCTGAGCGTCCTTAGGTTTGACTTTATGTCGCGGCATGAGAGCAGTGTGTGTGTCAGTGTGTGGATGCTGGACTTGGATAGTTTACTGACTTGATAAGGTGAGACAACTTTGTATTGGAAGATAATTTTAGTTTGATGCTGTGTAGACTGCAGTAATCACATTTAACCGTGCAACGATCACTTTCCATTTGTGCAGTTTCAATGTAATATAAGAGTAATACTCTGTTTTTAGTTGTTTTGTGTTTAAATTGTATTTCTTTTACTTATTTATTACCCTTACTGAGTGTTCCTTTTTAATCTAATGTTAAAATAAATCACTCAGAACTTCATCTAGGTAGGAATGAAATAAATTTTTTCTTTTAATAGGAACTTCAAAATAAAAATTCATTGATATCAGTGTGAAGTGCCCCCATTTACATGTAAAAATGAACCTGAAACCCCTGAAGAAACATGAACATGAAATACAAGACTGTGTCATTCCTGGTTGTAAATCTGGCTGCTTATCTTCTATTAGTAAGAATTGTGGTGTGTGGTGAACCACAGCAGTGATTTGCACTGTTCTCTATTACTAGTTCAACATGGTATGATAATTCAAGATGTCCTCAAACCACTTGTTGTTGTTTTAGCAGCATAAAGAGCGCAATGGAATGAATGAAGGTAAAATGTGGGTTAGGTGTGATGCGTTTTTTCTTTCAACCCCTTTCTTTTGTTTGTGTTGTTTGGCAGTGACCAAGATGAACCTGACTACACCCTGTCACCTCGCACTGCTCCTTGTGCTTGTTGTAAACCTGACAGGTGAGAAACAACAGAGGACACACAACAATACAACACTGACTTTTAAACTTTAAAACAGGAACAGTGGTGAGCTGGTTTTGTGTCACTGAATGGAGCAATGTCTCTGTGTGTCCTGGGTTTAGTAGGTGTGTACGGGAGCAGGATCATTGGGGGTGCAGAGGTAAACCCCTACTCCCTCAAGTTCCAGGCCTCCCTCCAGTTCCTGAACTCCCACTTCTGTGGAGGCACCCTCATCCACAGACAGTGGGTGGTGTCCGCTGCCCACTGCTGGAGGCCGTGAGTCACTGCACTTTGACACCTGTGGCACTCATGACATTTCCTCCACGCCCAGTTAAAATAATTGCATTGCTTTGTTAGGCTACGTCCTCACTTATAGCACAGAGAGAACACACAGATATTCTGGAAAACATGCTATGCAGGTTTGGAAGAAGTGATGCATTGTGTGATTGATCGTAACTCAAAATATCTTGCCTTTTGGCTTCTAGGCAACACCTGGTCCAAGTGGTTCTGAGTGAGCACAACATCAACGAGGTGGAGGGCTTTGAGCAGAGGTTCAATGTCTCCAAGATCTATAGGCTCTACCCGAACAAACCATATATGTTTGACAACGATATCATGCTGCTAAAGGTAAGGGACGGTCACTTTGCCACAGGGCACAAATTGAAACCAGTCTTATATACTGCTGAGGGAAAATGCATCATAAGTCAAAATCTAAATATATCTGTAGCCCTGTTTATCTTTCCGTATGATGTCTGGTCTTTCATCTTCCTCATTTACACTGATCCTCACGCAGATTGTGTCATATCAAAAAAAAAACTACAAAAAACTGTGCAGATCAACATATTGAACTTTTGTCATTAGTGAAATATATTTGAGGACTATAATTTCATTTGCTTTAATGTGTGAGCAGTCTTTTTGACTTCAGCTTGGTTGAAGTGTCTGGCAGTTACATTTTGATCTATAACTGATGTCTAAAACCCTTAGTTTGCGCTTAGAACATTTAAACCATTAATTTATAACAACTTATGAGGAAATATTCCATAAAAGAGAATTGTGATCCAAGAGAATAACACAGGCTGTAGTCCTTTGTAAAAAAAATCTTTAGAAAAGCTAAATTGTACTGATATACATTTGGTTTTGTGTTATCTTGCTAAATCACAAACAAATGAACCAACCAACAAACAGATAGGGGGTGAAAACAAAACCTCCCTGGCAGAGGTAATAATCTTCAAGAAATTAAATAGAACCTGCTACAGATGTCAGTGGAGTGTTGAAATGTTGTGAAATACATTAATAGAAAAACAATGAATTGGAAATACTGAAGTAAAGTACGAGTATAGCAGGTTTTCTCTTAAATATTGTATCTGAGTCCATAAACAGGTCTTTACCCATGATTCATTTTTTTGCCTTTCTTCAGAAAGCAACCAGTCAGTCTAACTGACTGTAAGTGAAGTCACTGGAATTCACTTCCAGTCAGACTGACTCACTGCTTTTTAATATAAGAGATTTGTAATTGAAGTTCCAGTGTGCTGCAATAACTGGAACACACCAGAAATCTCCACCAAGGTCGATTGGCCACTTTATTACCTCCGCCAAGGAAGTTATGTTTTCACCCCTGTCAAGGTGAATGTTAGACGATTGCTTTATATGTCAGCATATAACACAAATATTACCAATTGGATTTCTATGAAATTTGATGTAAAGATGTTTCATGGGCCGAAAAAGAACCCATTACATTCTGTTCATGTTTAGCTCAACATATCTACGTCTTTATACCATTTTGATGAGTCATCATTCACTTGCACATCCAGCAGAGAACAAGCCATGGAACAAATAACACTTTTTTAACGGACACTGGAGAATCTCCTTGTGTGATGTGAGTGGAACATGTGGAATGTTTTCTTCAGGATCAGCCTCTTATGATGACTGACTGAATGTCTGTTCTGTGTTGGTCAGTTGGAAAATCCAGTAACGATCAATTCCAGGGTCGAGCCGGTCTCTTTGCCACCGCCGACTTCTCAACCGTTGGCTCACTATACCCGGTGCACAGTCAGCGGCTGGGGCGTGACCTGGCTCAACAGATACAGCTTGTCACCAGTACTGAGGTCTGTGGATGTGAACATCTTCGCCAACTGCTGGTTCTACTACTACTTCATGATCACAAACAACATGATCTGTGCTGGCTCTTACCAAGGTGGCAAAGACTCCTGTCAGGTGAGACACACGGTTATAGTTGTGTGTGTGTTTGCCTGTGTGTGTGTGTGTGTGTGTGTGTGGTACAGGTATTAATCAGGTTGTGGGGACCAAAATCTTCTTATGGGGACCATAACAGAAATCATTATATTTTCCCCAGATCGGCCCTTCTCATGGAGAAAGTGATGCACATAGATGCACTGTATGAATGTGTGAGTTAAAGGGTGAACACAAAACTGTGACATGATTTATGATTAAGTTTTAGTTGAGGTTAGGTTTAGCGAGTAGAGACACTGGGAGAAACTGTGAGAAACTGTGAGACATGACTGTGTTTGTGTGTGTGTTTGTGCACGTCTCAACTGGCACTTAAATACTGAGAGGTGATGTAACGAAATATAAATCTTAATGTTATATTGTAATAGTGTGAATGAGTTAATAGTCTGATGCAATGAAATGAAAGGTAATTTGTCACCATGTACAGTGATGATCTGTTAGATAAGCAAATCTATCTTAGGGGTTCTGGTAGATTTAATTCACATATGTGTATGAAGGCGGTTTAACAGGCCATTTTCCAGAGAAAGTTAAGTCACGAGTTTTACACAGGTAACTAAAGTAGGTAATGTAATTATGTAAAACAGTTTGTCCCAGCACAGAGCTTAACGTCAGGTAGAGAGAGAAGGGACTTGACCTGGGAGCATTGTTTGATTATTGTCCTTCACAGCACAGCGTGTACAGACGGATGTTAGAGCACAGGTCTAGGCCGGAAAACTAAAACAAACCTTTAAAAAAAAAATACTCTGCATCCCTGGTATGTAGGGATTCATCCCTGGATCCAGTTACAAATGCTGATATATGATTCGTTCAGAAAAGTTGTTTTTAGTCAGAAGGGTTATTAGAAAAACTTTTAACCCTGTACTTCATCCTCAGGGGGACTCTGGAGGACCTCTCATCTGTAATGGTAATTTTGAGGGTATTGTATCTTGGGGATATGGCTGCGCCCATCCCAACTACCCTGGCGTCTACACCAAGGTCAGGAACTACCTCGGATGGATGAACTGGATCATCCAGAACAACTGATGAGATTCTTTAATAACAGGCTCCTCTAAGACTCTGCTGTGAGGAAGATTTGAATGTTTCCTAATGGACTCAAAGGACTTCATGGATTCTTTTTTTGGGGGGGTCATCTTTTATGCTTTACTTTTATATGAGCATGAATATATAACATAAACATCAGTCCCGAAAAATGACACATCGTGAGACACTCTATCTCACGATGTTAAGGAAATAATGCATATTACAGACAAACAAACTAACGAATGCAGACAAAAACATAAGCTCCTTAAGGCAGGGGTCTCAAATATAAGATATAAAGTCAAAGTTTTACATAACAGCTAAATGCACTTTGCATTTTAAAGTTATTCCATTGTGTTTTCAGGTCTTTCCTGAGCTGATGTTAAAGATTTTGGACCCACAATGTTTTTAGGGATCATTTTAATGTTTGACGAATCCACATCATTACTGAAAGCCGTACTTTGCCGTATCAATAAAGATGCATATTTTCACAAACTGCCTCCTCTGTTATTTTACATATTAATAATAGATAAAAGATAAGTAACAAAAGCAACTGGGAAAACTGTTTGTCAAATTAGGCACCGGTACGCAACCTGTCCAAACCTCAAAAATGTAGAAACGTGCATGAGTAATGGCAGCAACACAACCGCCCCTCTTTCGCCTCGGCACAGCATGTTGACATCCTTGCGCGTGATTGGCTATGACTGCACCCTGTCGCCCTCCCCTCTCTCCCATTCACATCTAAAGCTGAGCAACAACAGACTCATTCACCGAGTCAGCCATGGAACAGGCAAGGATGGACAAAGTGAAGTTCAGCGTGGAAGTGATGCACATCGAAGACCAGGGCTCCAGACACTTGTCCCCGGAGACAATCAAGAGGCTGGTCCACCAGTCCCAGGAGGCAAAGAAACAGGCCTACTGTCCATACAGCAAATTCAGAGTGGGGGCCGCTCTCCTGACCCTCGACAACCGTGTGTTCACAGGTAAAATACACAAACGACTCTCCTGGGTTGTTGGATCTGAGTCAATATTTGGTTTGAGGGTAGAAATACAGGTTCATCCAGGATTTGGGCATCTGATTATTTTTTTTGATAGTTCAGAATTATTTAAATGTGTTAGTAGAATATATCTGTAAATGTCGTTATCAGAGCTGCAGTATTATGCAACATGTGAGTTAGGTCAATTCTTACTGCTTTGTTGTCGTTTGAGGTCATCTAACATGTGGCAGGAGTGAAAATTTAAATCCAAAGTACATGGAAATTGATCATTTGCTTGGTAGCAGTTAGATGTTAATGATTCCATGACAACACACAAAAAGCTCAGAGTAAAGGTTTGAGTTGAACGTGTCTCTCTCTGCAGTAGACCATTATAAAAAAAACTCAACAGGTCCTGGCATTTGCCTTAAACTCACTCGTTTTAATGACTGGGATGTCAAATCACCAGCAACAGAAAAAGGCCAAAGACAGGACTGTTCTGTCCATGTTGCTGGATAGTGCAAAGATTAGCGAGTCACGTGTCCTTCGGCAGAAATGTCTGGGGGGCAAAATGCATGGCCAACAGCTGTGAGTGCAAAGACCCACTGGGTAACTATTTGACTAGTTCAGAGGGGGTAAACAGACGGCCCCCTGTTTAATGCCGAAAGGCCTGTTTTTTTCTGCAATTTCAGGTTTTAACTACCTATTTCCCCCAAATGTGACTAAACAAAATCTGATATGTGCTTGACAGGTTGCAATGTGGAGAATGCTTGCTACAACTTGGGTGTGTGTGCCGAAAGGAACGCCATGTCAAAGGCGGTGTCGGAAGGCTACAGATCATTCAAAGCCATTGCAGTCGCCAGGTACCCTCCGCCTCTCGAGTGACGCAAGACTGATTCTCTGACACCAGCAGGACGTTTCCCCCCTTGCGTCATCACCACCATTACTCAATTGCCAAACCGTGACTCAACTATTGGGCACGTCACAAAACCTCACCAAACCCGAATCAAACTTCCCCCATTTATGTCCCACAACATGAACCAACCAACTGACCCACTGGGGGCGCAAGAATGGCAGTACTACCTAAACATGGACACATACAAACACTGATGTCTGATTTCGTAATCAAGTGCTTGTCTGCCCATTTGAAAATACAGGTTGTTCGTGTTTTTTAATTATGCTTTCTCCTTATACGCTCTTTGTAGTGACCTGAACGACCAGTTCATCTCGCCCTGTGGCGGCTGCAGGCAGTTCATGAGAGAGGTACTGTCTCTGCTCATCTCAGTGATGGAGCTCTCAGTTTCCAGTCTGTGAAGTATTAAGCTCTCGTTTTAGGACAGAGTGAATGTTTCTCAGCGACTTGATGGAGAGAGCAATCAGACGTATAGGAAAGTAGAAGAAGAGATAGGCAATAACATACTCAAGTAAAATAGCCACATTAACTGTTCTACCTGAGCAAAAGTAAGTAGTTGCTTTTAAGTATACTTAAAGTATTAAAAGTAACAGTACTATAATGTTAACTTTAGTACTTGAGCAAAAGTTAGTACATGTGTTTAAGTATACTTTAAGTATTAAAAGTAAAAGTAGGGTACCACATTAGCTTCTCTACTTGAGTACAAGTATGCACTTGCTTGTAAATAGGGATTGTATTAAAAGCAAGAGTACCACATTACATTTTTTAATTGAGCTGCTGCTGCTGGGTCACTTTGCTCTTATGAAGGAGGCGGGGTCTAATGTGACCTGCTTGCTCTGATTGGATCAGAGACTAAAATCTAATTATTGATTACTTTAAAAGATATAGAAGACATGTACATGTAACAGTTCATTGTTTTATTGGAGTAGAAAGCACAGATATTTGCTGATATGTAGTAGAGTAAAAGTCTAAACTAACTTTTTTGACATGCTGTGTGCTGCATCGAGCTGTCTGCAGATGTATCTATCAATTCTTGATATTTTTCTTTCCTCTGCAGTTTGGATCTAATTGGGAGGTGTACCTGTCAAAGCCGGACGGCTCGTGCCTGAAGATGACTGTGGACGAGCTGCTGCCTTTGTCCTTCGGCCCCGAGGACCTGTCCATGAAGAAAGTGATCGACATTCCCAATGAGTACTGAGCCTTTATGCTGTAGAAAAACTAATGATCTTTGAATGATCATGCCATGGTGCTGCATGGAATCCACATGCTTTACATTTGTTCGTAGGCATTAGTTATATTTATGGTCAATGTTTCGTCTATAATTAGCTAATTGTTAACATTTTAATTTAGTCTGTGTATACTGTAGCAAAAAAATGTAAGAAGCATTCATTTACCTACATTAACACTTGGAAAGCTGTATTTTTGTAGATAAAAAATATATTTATTAGTTAGAAAAAAGCCTGAAGGGAAAAGACAAATATCAACGCAGGTCAAACTCATCCACATATTTTAATAAATAAACTGTTTTAAAAGGAGATTCTTTTAATAAGTTACACATCAGTATTCATCACAGTGGGATTTGGATGTAAAAAGAAAAAACATTCTGAGTTACAGTGCACTGAAAAATATTTCTTCTGCCGCAAATGAATCAAATACAGGAGACGGGGGGGGGGGGGGGGGGGGGGGTGAAACATTAACATTGCCAGTGCATATTCACTAAGCATTTATAAGTGATTTGAGGTCTAATTATTCCATGCATTAACATTTACAGGTTTGAGGGCAGGGATACTATGGCAAAATTATAAATTTTTCCCTGATTCAGACAAAGAGCTTAATACACAAGTATAATCAGGCCATTTAACTGTAAAGACATAAAGGGGGGGGTTTCAACTTTGTGGGATCAATTTACTGAATATTTCCTGTTCAATCCCTAAACAAGAGAATCAACACAGAGATACAGCAAGACCTGGAGATCTGGTCTGAGCAGAAAAACATCAGGATCAACCCTGACAATCAATCCTGAATTAAAAATATAAATGTTAATGTTAATGTTGTTATGTGAATATGTTGGTTATTGCTTTTCATCATGCTGTGAACTTTATCTTTATACCTGGAATCAAAAAGGGTTGCATCAGCTCTATTAGCAAAAAAAGGTCATGAATCAAGTTAAACTCTTAAAAAAAACAAATCTAATTGTTTATCTATAAATTCAGCTCAGCAGGCTCTATTTGTATGTTTTTAATCTCATTCAGCTGCTTGCAAACAAAAAAAAGGTGGATATCTGATCACATACAGCAGAGCTGATCAGAGGTTGCACTCATGACAGACATCTGTCTTAAATCACATGTTAGATGCTCTGGATGGTTCAGCGGCCTCAAGCATGAAAGAAATGCACTGATCACGAACTGCGACTTCACCATTCAAAAATCCAGAGATTAAAGTAAAGGAGGAGAAAATAATGCAAAGAAAGGTATAGATATTTCTAAGATACCACAGAGGAAACTCCATGCAGTTTCTGTTTTGTTTTTTTTACTTAAAGATTTTCTCCTGTCTTTGCTCTCTGTGCTGAAGACGTGATGTGGTGTCATGCAGCTCACACTTTGTCTTTGCCGTGTTTATCACATTCTGTAAAGTGGCTGCACATGTTCAGGGCAGTAACTTTACTGTGCAAAAGAGAAATTAAATAATCATTTGATACCTGTAATATATTTCTAGCAGTTATTAGGAGGCCATCTCAACCGATCTTACTTTGACCTCAGCTTTCTCTGGAAGAGTTAGCGCTTTCATCCAGTGAGGGCCATGCAGGGACCTGTAATCTGGGCAGGGTGCCCTCCATTAGTCTTTCCATCCACAGCCCCAGTCTGTCGAGCTTATGGTGCACCTCTATGCTTGTGGCCCTGCTGGAGCCTCTCTTGGGGCCAGCCCCATCTTCCCTGGAATGGGACCGGGATCGAGAGTGGGAGCTAGACCTGGACCTGGACCTGGAGCGGGATGATCTCTTGCTGTTAGAGGAAAATGACGCATCCGATGAGGAGTCGCTGGGATCGTCCCCTGTGAAGACGGGTCTAAAGAGGCAAAAGTACTTCTTGTGGCCGTTGAGGGCCAGGACGTATCCAGCGTAGTCTGAAGGCTCTTCGTCTTCTTCAGAGTGGCCCTCGCTTTCCGCAGCGTCAGAGGCTGAGTGAAGGAGTGACGGCATCCAGCAGTTGTGCTTATCCGCGTTAAGGAAAGAGAAATGGAGGGTCTGAGTCCTGTAGTGGCAGAGCAGTTTGGGATTAATAGGTGGAAAGAGCAATGGTTCGTAAAAAAACGTGCCACTGGGGCATCTTAGTGGCCCAGATAAACAAGATAATAGACAGTGTTAGTATCACTCCGTGACCTTTTCCCTGGTATTATATTCATTCTATATACATAAAAACAAGCCCAATGTTAGAGAGGCCCAATTTCCTAAACAATACATAAAATAATAAAGTGAACAAAAACCTCCACAACAATGAAGACTGTAACTTACCCAGAGAAAGAAAAAACCTCCTTGGCAAATTTCCCAAGCAAGGCTTTGTTGGAGGCGTTGGTGAGCACCAGCACAACGTTGATGTGTCCAGGCCTCAGCTTGACAAGGTTACTGATGTACGTGATGTCCGTCAGCTCCGTCACCTCCACAAAGTTCTTCTTAGGAGGACGACTGCATGGACACAAGACAGACAGATGTTGAGGGGATGGAAAGTGGGAATTATATAACTGTGGATTGAGGGTTTTGTCCCCCAATTGTTTATGGAGTTGTTGTCATAAGAGGGGAACCCTTCATGGTCAGACTGTAGAAGAGAAATACATAATGTTACCAAAAGAATGGATCCTTTAAATACCTTGATGGAGCAGGAGAGATTTTAAAATTCTTACTACTCGGTCAATTCAGTTTCTAGAGTTGAGATAGCTGGAATCTAGTTACTGTTTTTTTTTTTATAGCTGTGTACTATACTTAACATATCTGGCATTACCCTGAAGAGGAAGATGCACTCAGTTGCTAAATTCAAGTATGTTAACTAACAACATTAAAGTGTGACAGTGATTTTATCAATTAGTTGGTTCCAACCACATTAGAGAGTGTAACTGTTAAACCTTTCACATATTTCTTCTCTCTTTTATTTTTTAACTCTATCACTGCTGGACTGAGTAAAATATGAATAAATCAAAACCATATTATATCATGTATTATGAATAATGAAAGACTTTCCCCATTGGGTAACAGGTGAGGTTTTATAACTCCAGGGTGTGCTTTAGTTAGAACGAACCACAAAAGCCTCACAGTCCTGACACTTAGACACACGGAGGCAAGTTCTAACAGGCATCTCAGAGTTTGTTTGCTTAAACTGCAGCTGTTTTCAGACATGACCTCAGGATAAGGTCCGGACAATAGGGAAGTTTGCCTTTCCCATATGAATAAGAAGCAGGAGATTGCCCGGATCAGATACAGGAAAATATCCAGAGCGTTCAGGTGAGGGGTGGCTCCTGGGTGTATTGTGCAGGAGGCAGGACATGATGTTTAAATTCTGCTGCGGTGATCACACGTTTTTGTTTAACGCACATAATCACTGGTGTTGACTCCTTTCATCAAAAGCTCTGGACTCTTGTTGTCTGTCTAAGTTGACATCTTTGTTGGCGTCTTCTGCATGTATGGGTCCTCGTTTTCATCCTGAGATATATGCATTCTTTTTTGTTTAGTGTCTGATGTGCCTTAGAAGCGTTATCAACACATCCACTCGCTCACAGTATTCTTATATTGTCTTGCTCAGGTATTCTTCGGACATTTTAATAGCAGGCTGGCTGGAGAGAGTCCAGAGAAACTGACTCAGATATTTGTGTTCTCACATACAGCCCATCTGGATAACTTCAGGAGAATGTCCAGAGTTCAGTGCATGTCTGAAGGCAGCTTATGTTACCTTGAAGTACTTGCTCTACTGGATGCATCGTCCTCAGTCTGTGGTTGTTCCTTTGGCTTTGATTTCCGGGGTTTGTCCTCACCTGGCTCACTGAAAATAGACCACAGAAAGGCAATCATCAGCAAAACGCTCTGAATAGAGTTGGAGGGACACTATTCAGCCACAGTTTTACTCAACTGGAGTGAAAAATAGGAATAATCATTTAGAAATTAAAGACATATTATCCAAACAAAAACTAAAGATACAGATTTGTCTTGCAGAACTGTTCAGTATCATTAGGTACAAAATATTTAAATTCAAGTCAAACGTTTAGGCATATTAATATAATGTCTCAGGCTGAGCTGTGCATCTCACCTGAAGGCCTGGATGATGACGGTGCCAAAAAGAATGAAGAGAGCTGAGAAGATCAAGGACAGAATGGGCATCATCTCTCGCCTTGAGGAGAGAAACATGTTGTTATTGAAACATGTGGAGTCCATATCAACCAATAATAGGAGGTGCCTCACACTATGAGAGTGTCCATGATGCAGGACAGTGAGTCAGCTTCTGATACATTTCATTAGCTAAAGTGCAGCAGATTCCTGTGGGAGTGTCGTCTTACCAGTTTGAATAGAGAAGGTCATCATATATTTGAAGAATGTAATCATACGCGACGTTCATCCACTGAATTATAAAAATCTGGGAGAGGAAAAAAGGAGTGAGAGTGTTAAAAAGCGAGTCCGATTAGTCACACGATAGATGTGGGAGTGTGTGTCTGCTGTGACTTACCGGGGCCATCTCGTTGTTGAGTTCTGGCAGAGTGGCGTCCAAGCTCAGATACGTGGGATCCTTTTGAAGGAGCTCCAGCTGTTCGTGGAGGCGGTACTTGTCTTCTTCGCTGCCGTTCCAGCCGCCACTCAGCGAGCGGTACAGGACCTTACCCGCCTGGGTCCGCCTCTCGAGGACCACCACCTGTCAGCAGCATTAAAGGGCACTTACACTGTGAAGTGAGGCTTTGAAACAAATCCGTGATATGACTCATTAAGTTGTGTGTGCTCACGTTTTATAGATGGAATATTTCAATTTACAAAAACAGGTTTGCCTTACTGTATGGTATTGAAGAAAAGCGTGTGTGTGTGTGTGTGTGTGTGTGTGAGTGTGTGTGTGTGTGTGTGTGTGCGTGTTTGTGTTTTCCACTGACCTGAGGTGAGAGTGAAACCTGATTTTGGAGCAGTGCCTGACACAGCTGTGGCTGCTGACGTTGGTATACGTATGCAAAGCGCAGCACGTCTTTTCTGTTGGCAGTGGCGAAATCGAGGAAAGCCTTGTTGCCTGGATGAAAGGCTTGGTCCTCACCGGTGATCAGCAGCACACAATACCTGTGAACCGCTCAGGTCAATCAAAAAAAGCCAAGATATTCTCACGATGCTTATCAAACTATTCCTTATGGAACTTAGCTTCTTACAGTTGCTGTATTATTAGTATTAAAATGAAAAAAAGAACAGGAGAGCCATGGAAGATATAAAGACTAAACGCAGGTTATAATTCTCCTAATAACGTGTCTTACTTCCTCCGTCGGTGGAACTGCTTGACAGGACACAGCTCATCAAAAAGCTTCTGGTTGACGAGTCGTGGCACCTGCAGGAACTTGTTGTTGGAGACAAACTCATCCATGATCTGTCGCTTCAACCCTCTGGCCTGGGAGAGAGAAAGTTAAAGGGGTCTAAACAACGTGAAAGACAAAGTTCGAGCAGATTGGCTGAACAGTATAAATGTAGCGAGAATATTCAGATATAGCTGGAGGGATTTTTTCTGCAGGCAGCGCAGGGTGTACCTGGATGATGTCGACAGGCTTCTCTGTGTCCTCTTTAAACAGCATCATGGTGGGGGCATACGTGTTTATGTTGAACTGCCGCAGGAGCCGAGTGCAGTGCTTGTCGCCCTGGTCCACGTGGCCGAAACGCACGTAGTCTCTGAAGGCAAACGCTGTCAACTGGAGGGTGGGAAGATTAGAGAGGCACAAACAAACACTTTAACAAAAATGGAGAGAACAAAAATGTGAAGGAGGATTCTAAAAACGTCACGGTACTGTTTTGTTTTTACAGTACTGTAGGTACCGAACAATAGGATGGTTGGCGTCAGTGCTTCGGGATCGAGGCATGTGATGTTACCAAAGACCCAAAAGAACTATTTGAGCGAAAAACGTGTACCAGTTTCCCTGTTAGATCACATTGTAAACACTGACAACAGAGACGATCTACTGGACTGATTCATTATATACCCACGTATATAAACAAGGTGCCCAGGTTGAAAAATATACTGCCAGTGCATTTGATGATACAAATAAAACAAGGCTAAAACCACAATAAAGAAGTAGTGAACATTTTGATTATCTCTCAAGTGGAGACAGATATTGTAGATGCCGCTTGTTGTGTTTAATTTATTTGGTCTGCAATGTGTTTGTGTGTGTGTGTGTGTGTGTGTGTGTGTCTTACTTTGTAGAGCAGGGGAACAATGGGGACTTGGTCAAACAACAGAACACTGGGCTTATTTTCCTCATGCCAGTTATCCAGAAAAGTCAGGTAGTTGCTATCTGTGATCTGGAGAAACAAAAGAAAAAAGTGAAAAAGAAACAATAGAAATGAATTCAAATGGAAACAAAAGGGAATATATTCAGAACAGTAGGCTACAAGCCTTTCAGATGAGAAGTTAAACTTCTTCAAGAAACTTAGCAAGTCCTGCTGATGGTTGAGAATCTTCAAAGACATGATGACTTGTATATATAAATATATGTTACCTCAATGAGGTCTATATTTCCAAGTATAAACAGCTGGGAATCTTTACGCCTCTATGGACAAAAAACTGCTTTACAGGTATTTACTTATTAAGTTCGATAAATTATATTAAAAAAAGTAGCACTATCGAATCTGTGCTAGCTGCAGTTACCTTTTCCACCAGTTTGTAGGGCAGCAGGTCTTCAATGAACTGCCGCAGGTGTTCCCGTACCACAGCCTGGTGGAAGAAGGTCACCCTGCCGTTCACCAGCCCAATGATGGAGGGCGCACGGTGGGCTCCCAGCTGGTTGGCCAGGCGGCGCTCAGAACCCAGGTCCACGATGCCAATACCCACACCTGGTGTAAAGGAAAAAATACATTCATGGTTGATACAGGGGAGCAAAAAAAAAAACACAAAGTTCTCTGGTATTGAAGGAAAAATATAAATATTACATTATGATGGAAAATACAATAGAACCAGAGCTGCCTTCTTACTGACTCTCATTGACTGTGGGCTCATAGACTTTAAGGTAATTTTACAATCAAAGACAAATGTGTCAGAAAACCAAGGCAAGATAGCCGATTAGTGCAAAATATTTATATTTATATTTTACTTTACTAATTGAGAGCTGTTGCTTGGAGAGACTAAGCGACAAAGAACAATGAACCTACTGTGTGGTTCCCCTCAGATGTACAGGGCTTGTTTTAGTATCCTTTACTTATTGTCATGGCTTTACAGCCCACTGCTCTGTTCTGGTTGATAATCGGCAGCTGCCTTTCTGCTCACAGCAGCAAAGTGAACCTCTAAACTATCTGTGCGCTCAGTAATAACAACAAAACCACAGGCAGGCAACGTAAGCAACTAGCTGGTGAACAAAGTGAAAAATTTAGCAGCTTCAGACCCAAATACGTCTCTTAGCAGATGGAGAGGAAAAGGAGTGAGGGAATATTGGAACTAATTTTTGTCTGTTCACCACGACACAATTCTATAAATGAAGACTACTGCTGCTGCTGCTGCTGTTGGTTTAATGTGTTAACAGGCAACTGCTAACATGTTAGAAATAATATAATATAATCATTTGTCAAATATGTTCAATATCCAGCTCATTGTGACGCTCTCTAGCGAAGTGGACAAAAAGGGGAAAATTATAAGAATTTAACGACCACATTTTTCACCAGCTTTCTAAAGACTAAAACATTGTTTATATCAGACTAAGTGAAATATGGCTTTAGGTACTGACCAACTTTAGGCTACATCCAGCTAAAATCTATGTTTATATGGTGAACCGTGAAAGCAAATTTCAGATTTTATTACTGATGTCATTTGCACAGTAAAGAGAAGTGGGTTACAATAACATGCAGGATATACTGTATTTCCAGGGATTAAACATCAGACTTCATCTAATGAACATCGGGTATAATTGGCAGAATTAACCCAACAACTTAAAACTCATCGGTACCATACAACTGTTGCATAGGCCTGAATTCCTCCCTTGCCTTAACTCTCTATCCCTGGAAACCTAGAAGAACAAATAAACCCTGATGAATAATTAAAGAAATTGCCATCTCGCTGTAGAGCATCTGAACACATTTGTCCTAATGGCCTTCCACTGAGCGCACATCAGCCGTATGTTGGGATGCTTTCAGGAAAGCCAGCGTGGATCCTGAGGGTTTTCTTGGGGCAGAGGGAAAGGGAGTGTAGTGACAGCAGACTTACCCAGTGGCTCCAGCTCCTGCACCGTCTCCTTCCATACAGGCTCAATGTGGACGCAGGCAAAACACCACTCAGAGGTCACTTTGATCAGGTACGGCCTCTTGTGGCTGTCTGGGAGCACGTCGCTGTTAAACTGTGCGTGGTGAAGCAGGTACTTGCTGTCGGCAAAGTCCCTGGACCTGGAGGAGCAACACAAAACAGCGGAGGCATAACAGTGAGTCTGTTTTTAGACTCAGCCTCAGTGAGTCGGTCCGGACTTGACCTGTGAGAAAACTGTCTGGGACTCCAACTCGTTTACTCATCCTGATTCATGCTGAGTAGAGGCGAATATGCTCTACCAGGAACTTTTAGCTCGAAAATCTACGAAATTGTGTATTTTAATAGTTTTTTTCCCCTATCAAGCAATGAGTCAAAAATTTAAATTACAAATTTAAATTGAATTCACTGTCTTAAATTGCTTCGCTATTAGATTGATAGAATTGCTTAGATAACTGCCCTGCAATAGTACACCTTCACCAACCAAGTCAAGTACTAATGACCTTTGAGCACTAAATTCTAATCAGATCACCATCGAGTCCAAGCGGATGATTTGCCAGATGCAATGAAATTCCCTCAAGGTCATCCAAAAACATATAACTGCCCATATCTAAGATGCCAAAAAATAACATATTGTCATATACTATTGATCGACTAACTAATTAATGATAATTACTTAATGGGTCTGCTCAACAGATTTGATCACACTAGTTTCCAAAGAGAGACAAAAATCTAGGAAAGGGACAATAACTACTCCACCTGAAAATCTTGTCTTCCTGCTCAGAATTGATTTGTTTGTAATTTTCCTTGATTATCAATAATTAAACACTAACACAAGGAGTCCAACCAGATAGACTGTGTATAAAGATGGACGACATGACAGCTCCCAAAAGTGAAGCCAAAGCATCTCAATCGCTCTCTGGTGGCTGGCTACAGTAGAGATCATAAACCCCTCAGAGGGGACATGGACCAAACTAAAAAAGACTAAGTTAAATAAACATATTTGTATGGTTACTGTCATTGTAGGAAGTTGTTATTAATTAATTATTTGATGCTATGAAAAACAGGGTGGGACGTCGAAAAATGACAGCCGAGTCTGACTCGTGATTGGTCCAGTGTGTGCATCAGTGGGACCGTGATAGGGCAGCGCCATCCCCCAATCTGTTCTGGATAAATCCTGGCTCATAACGATGTCAAAAGGTCAAGATGGCAGCACCCATATGCAGGATATTTAGGCTTCAGTTTTGTCCAAAAGGAGTAGCAGAGATTTGTCATCCATCTTTATTTAGAGTCACACCACCCACTACAAAGGTAACAGCTGCTTACTGGTATGTAAATATTTGTGACGACACTTTCAGCTGCTCATCTACACCTCCACCAATGGTCTCTTAAGAAACATATGGCACGGGACCAATTTAAGCTTAGGAATCCAAACTAAATATTTCTACCAGTGTTTTCTGATTCTGACTAAATTAATAAAGTTATAGTGAGTACCTTGGGAATTGGAAAAACGACTCTTCGAAGTAGAAGCTGTTGTGGAAGCTGCGGAAACCTTGATGCTGGGAGTGGCCAAACGCCTGGTTTTCATCCATCTGGCCGTAGCGGTCAAAGTTGGACCTTCGCTCTTCATTCGACAAGATCTGAGAGAAAGGCATAAGTGAGAAGATGGTGTTGGTAAAGGGATAGTTCACCCTGCATGGAGGCACGAGCTTGTGCATTGTGTGTGTAAATGATACCATTTCGAGTCGAATTTGAATGTCGGGGTATGGACACTTGGATGACACCACAGGAGCAGTACGGAGGCATGTTGTGTTTTTTTTTTCTATCGTTTTACGTTTGAAGAAGATGTCGCCCAGCTACTTCAAATTTATTGGACTTGGCAGTAACGCTGTTTACCCCTGAGACTCCAGAAGTATAGATAGTATAATAAGTGAATTTCCATTATTGGGTTAACTATCCCTTTAAGGATGCTAAAAATGAAAGAGAACCTGACACAGAAACAGAAAGAGAGAGAGAGAGAGAGAGAGAGAGAGAGAGAGAGAGAGAGAGAGAGTAATGTTGGAAACACACTGCAGCTGAGAGGTGTCAGCTGGAGCATTTGTGAAATTGTGTATGTGTTGTGATGCATTTTTCAACCCACCTCATATGACTTGGCGATCTTGATGAACGTGTCCTCAGCCTTGGGGTCCTTATTCTTGTCCGGGTGCCTGTGGAAACAAGCCACACGTGCCACCAGGAATCGTACAGGGTTAGCAGAAGGTCACTAAAACATGAGGTGACAGGTGAGGAGGTTTCAGGAGAATAACGTGAACAGTGCGGATCATGGTGCCGTGAGTCACCCACCATTCTTTGACCAGGTTCTTGTAGGCTCTTTTGATTTCTGGAAGACTGCTGCTCCTGCTGACCCCCAGGATTTTATACGGGTCATTGTCAGAGGCTGTCTCCACCGACTGCTCACCCAGAATCAGCAGGAAGATGGCGAGTAACACCGGGCATATCCCGCTGGCTCTCCTCACCGTCATGGCTGGCAGCTGTCCCTGCTCCACCGTTGCCGACAATGTAACCAGCTACCGGCAAAGTTCAGCTTCAAGGCTAATGAATGACTGGCCAACTACGCATTTACATGACGGGTTGGCTGACTCCAGGGACGATAGGTTAAAAAACAGAGGAAAGGACAATGTTTTACTACGATCAGGCCATTTTCTTTGCAGGACGCTAGCAATTAGCAAAGCGTCACTACCGGCACTGGAAGATTGAGCTTCCGGTTACACATTTCAGAATAAAAGCCTCATAAACTAAATGCTTGATAGATCGTTAACCTGTATTTTAGAGGAATTACAATGAATGAAAAACAAATATAAGGTACCCATCCATCCATTCATGCAATCTTTATTTTAAACTCGCTAACATGAGGTAAACCTAATTTACAATATTTTCAAATACAGAAAATAAACAAAACATTCCAGAAGAATAGGAAGAATTAGACACATTACATTAGCTCAATATAAAAAAAGACCAAAAGTAAAATCCTTAGGAATAAAAAGTAAATTTAAATGAAAGACAGATAGATAGATACATAGATAGATACATAGATAGATACATAGATAGATAGATCTTCTTCAAACTTCTTACAACTCCTTACTGGTGACATCGGAGCTGAATGAGTCTTGCGAAGATGACTACTCTGCTGTCTGGTAAAGCTGGAGGTAAGATAAGGTGAGATAAAAGACTTAAGTTCCCAATTCATTGAGCATGGCTTACATGGTTCACATGGTTAAAACGTGTTTTAATTTTGAAACCATCACATATAACATCCGGCTTTGGATGACACTGCAACCCTAGACGCTAGACGGGCGGAGAGTCGACACTACCATGCTCCTGATTGGCTTATTCTGTATGTATTGCCAAATTTTTACCAATCAATATGCTTGCCTAAATTTTACCCAATCAGATGCAAGGCAGGGGCGGGTCTTTGTCCATCTCGGGTCGGGGGGTAAATGCAGAGGCCAGTGGAGTGTAATGCGCATGCTCCAAACATCAGCTGTTCACAAAGTGCGCTCCTGTGATTATTCTCCCTATTCAGATGTCCTATCTCACATGTAATATATTTATATATATAAATCTCCACAGCCATTAATATACATATACATTTTTTATAAAATTCATATGCTGTGGTATATTTTTTGTCATAGATGGGGTTCGACTTATTTAGGTTGTAAACACATTCCTCTTAATAATTACGGCAACACAAGGGAAACTAAGTGTTTGTACACATAGATGTTTATTATGGGATTTTAGCCCCTTCTCTCTTCGGGGGCTTCACTTCCGGTGTCGTCACAGCTGCTGCACAGAAGAACGGCTCTGTTCTTCGCAAGAGATGAATACTGCGCTGTGTTAGCTGGCTCAGCTAACAGGCTAACAGGCTAACACCCCCCTCGCTGCCTGTTGTTACCTGCCGGACAGACACCGCTAACCGGGCTGGTTCCACCCTCGTCTCTGGGTCAAAATGAGCAGCCTGCGTGTGCTCACATCCAGCGGACTGAGCTGTGCGCGGTGCCTCCTCCCCTGCTAGCTAGCGTTAGCTCCACGGAGCCACTGTATGTGTGTGTGGCCAGCTCTGCCTGCATCATCCCCGGGACTGGTACACTTCACTCCGCTCAGGTAACCGACACATCCTCGGAATCGATCCGTGCTCGCTGCTGTGTGGTCGGTGAATAGCTCAGAGACTGAGCCCGGCAAGCAGGTGGTGCTACAGAACCGCAGGGTTAGGGTTTTACTCTGTTAACTTGCTCTGCAGCTGCTGCCGTTCCAGGTCAAATGTGTGATCCATGAGCAGAAATGATCATCCTAAATGTCAAAAAATGAAAACAGGTCTTGACGCTGCTGCCACGAGTTCGATGCCACGACTGACACGGACAACCCTGAAGCGCATGCATGTTTGTTTACACCTGTAATTTCTGTGATCACAGCGGTTAAACAAGCTCAGGTAAATATGCAGTGCTGTGTGATTACTAACTGTAACATGGAACATTTAAATGTGTTTTATATATATTTGCTTGTTCCCTCTCAGCCTCTAGTGCCCTCCAGTGAAGAATACATTTCACTGTATTTGATATAATCAGTCATAATGCTGTTAGGGCTGT
Source organism: Pleuronectes platessa (assembly GCF_947347685.1). Taxonomy (NCBI): domain Eukaryota; kingdom Metazoa; phylum Chordata; class Actinopteri; order Pleuronectiformes; family Pleuronectidae; genus Pleuronectes; species Pleuronectes platessa. Next base: position 17,959,548 of record NC_070627.1, read on the forward strand.
ATTGAAGAAAGCATATAGCTTAGATAAATGAATACCCCAAGGATTCCGAAATGAAGAAATGATTGATGCAAAGACTATTTTAGGGTTTTTTATGAACCTTATAATTAAAATTGCAATAATGCTAACAATCTTTTGTAATTTTTGTTCCAGACACATCACGATGAATCTGTTACGTCTCGTTTGCCGCCACAAAACAGCCCTGGTCCTCGGCACTGTTTGCAGCTTTGCCATCGTTCTTGTTTTCTTGGCCAAGTGCACCTCAGAAACCTTGAAACAGGGCCACCCAGATCCTCCAGGCTTGGCCCCCCGTGCCAACGTTTTGCAGTCCCGTCCAGAGCAGCACAACCCCCTCTCTACTGCCAAAGACTTGTCAGCATTCCTCGTGGTCCTTATCACAACCGGACCCAAGTACACCGAGCGGAGGAGCATCATCCGAAGCACCTGGCTTGCCAAGCGGGACTCCGATGTTCTTGCCATGTTTGTGGTGGGAACTCAGGGCCTTTCCAATGAGGACATGCAGAACATCAACACAGAGCAAGGGCGGCACAAAGACCTGCTCTTACTGCCCGACTTACGAGATTCTTACGACAACTTGACAATCAAGCTGCTCCATATGTACTCCTGGCTGGACCAGAATGTGGAGTTCAAATTTGTGTTCAAAGCGGATGATGACACATTTGCTCGCTTGGACCTCCTCAAAGATGAGCTGAAGGCGAAAGAACCCAGCCGGCTCTACTGGGGCTTCTTCTCAGGGAGAGGCAGGGTGAAAACAGCCGGCAAGTGGCGGGAAAGCGCCTGGGAACTTTGTGACTACTACCTGCCCTATGCACTGGGCGGGGGCTACTTCCTCTCAGCCGACCTGGTCCGTTACATACATCTCAACGTAGGTTACTTGAAGACGTGGCAGAGCGAGGACGTGTCGCTGGGGGCGTGGCTGGGACCAGTGGATGTCCAGCGGACGCATGACCCACGCTTTGACACAGAGTACAAGTCGCGTGGTTGCAACAACAAATATCTGGTGACACATAAGCAGAGCCTGGAGGACATGCTGGAGAAACACCAGACTCTGCAGCGCGACGGCCGGCTCTGCAAGGAGGAAGTCAGGCTGCGACTGTCCTATGTGTATGACTGGAGTGTGCCACCCTCACAGTGCTGCCAGAGGAAGGATGGCATTCCTTAAATTTGAAACCATGGAAGTTGGCTTTTGATCTGTGTCATCCTACTCTGTGAAAGTAAGGGATAAGGTTTTTCAGCCAATTCAGGACTATTACATGGTTTTAAAGTTGTGTAATAGGTACCATACATTACATTGTAAAAACATGAATTCTGTTAGACACCTCATTTCTAGTTAAAAAAAACAACAACACTTGATTGAGTTCTTTACAGATCTCTTTTCCATCCAGGACAGAGGATCTAGATGGATATTGGTTTTATTAGTCTCCATGTTAATTCAGAACAGGTCTGAGAAATACATATATAGAAAGACTGGAGTGGTTTTTAGAGCTGGTGTTATAAGAGAAAAAGTCGTTAAATTATTCTATTTTTTGCTTCCATAAACAGAATAAAGGATTCATACAAGTGTTCAAGAAGTGAAAGAAAAATCAAATCAATCTCCACTAAAAGGGGCTTTTAAAAGCACAAATCTTTAACTTCAAATGGCTGATAAATGTTATCCCTTGACCCTGGATCAGAAGCCATCTTCCACCTTCTCTCTCTGTTGACCTTTTAAACTCATTTGGCCTTGTTACTTGGACCCATGATAATGTCGGTGATCTCCTTGGCACCATGTCGGTGGCCTACTTCTCTCACCTCTCTGTGCTTCTTCTGCTGTACCTCTCGCTAAATATCGTCCAACTCGATGTGTGGATCTTCTTACGTGTCGTAGATAGAAGTGGGAAACGCAGATGGTAGTCTTTAACCCTGCCACGATGTTCTTTTTTTGTGAAAGCAATGTTTTTGTATTTAATTTATTATTAATTTATTCCTCAGCAAACGCACCACACTGGTTTGGGTCACGACAGGAGCACAGTGGATGGAGTTTATTGTGTGTGAGTAGAATATGTATTTATAAACATGGGGGGGAATCATGTAATTCACATAACTAATGGAGAAGAAATGTTCCCATGTGAATGTTTACGGTACATGAGGTTTAAGGTGTTTGGATTTGCACAGAATGTGTTTGAGGAAATAGTCGAATGTGTTTTATTCAGCAGGCCTTCTCACTCATTATACTGGAGCCTACGTGAGGAGTCTAGGATGATATTTAAATCCATGTAGTGTCTCCTGATTCACATCACTACTTTTTCTTTATAGAGATTTCAAGTTTGTGAATGTTTATTTGTAGCACACCCCAGTTACAGGCTACGTCCATATTAAAACTTTCTCGTAAAACGGCATACCACTGGTAATCAAGTCGTGACTGTAGGACCCAATCTGGAATCAAACATTTATGACTGCATCATCACTTCCAAAAGTCTCTGCTTATGTCCGTCCAGACGAAACCCCAGAGTTTTCAAAATAAAACAGCCAGCAGCATTTCCAAAAGTCTCCATTTTAGGGCACATGTGTTTATGTTTTGTTTTCAAAAAGCATCTTCAACTTTGGTACCTTTACTGGCGCCCACACTACTTTGGAGTATTCATGTTTCTAAAATGGAGACTTTTGGAAATTATGATGTAAACACCCTGGTGGGTCTCATCAGTGACAACTCAACTACCAGCCGTGAATGCAAAGTTTTTACTAACTCCAGTATTTCCACTTGGTCATTGGATCAAGAAAAGACACTTCTTGATTTTTTTACCAATGCAGTTTTTCTTCTGTTTTCATAGTATTTCCTGCCACTAACCAACTGACAGCCGAGAAGACAATCTGCTTCCTATTGACACCTGTAAACGCGTGACAAGTGTATGTTTATGGATATGTTATACATGTTTTCAGGTGTGTTATTGTGTACAAAGATTATTTATGACCCGAGCTAAAACACTCGCCTGGACTGAGATTGTTTTTTGAAACGCTTTTTTAAAAAGGAAAATGTGTTAGTGTGGTTGTAGCTGGAGAAACCTAGCAGCTGGCACTTTGTCACTTTTTAACCAAGTAAAGGTCCATAAGTCATTACTGTAGACTTGTTTTATCTGATGTTAAGCTCTATAACCTTAACTCACTCTCTGATGTCAATAACTGAGTCTCAGAACATGTGAAATGTGTACAGCAGCTTTGAATAAAGGAGACGACGAGGTTCAGGAAATAAAGAGTCACAAGTTTCATTCCTGTGGCTGCTGTTCTGATAAATCCAATTTCAGTGTTTGCTTTTATGTACTTGGTCAGCCTCCCTGGATGTTTTATTAAACATTTTATATGTACTCTTTTTGCTTATATTCTCCCTCTATCTATCTATATATAAAACATTTTTGGAAGGAGACTACGTACCCTGTATTTTTGAGTTGTCAGTTCCATACATACTAAAATGGAACTAAATGTTTCTAGATTTAGAACAGATTTTTGGATTAAAAGAAATTAATTTACAGTATAATTTAGAATAGAAGCTCACAAGTCTATTCCTCTGAATTTGAAAGTGATGGAGGACATGAGCACAAGCACCACAGGGCTTGACCGTGGGAAGGTAGTTTAATGACAACTTATCAAACAATGACAAATAGTTTTTAATTGTATTAATAGAGGGACACAAGAAGACATGTACAAAGTGAAAGTATTAAATTATTCTAAATCTACGAGTGCACTAGGTTTTACCTGTTTTCTGCTTTAAGGCCTCCAGTTATTCTTAGTTTTAAAGAGAGGTTGCTTGGGCGGAATTTTTGATACCTTACTCGCTACTAAATAGATTTTACATTTAGCACACATCTTATTTTAGTAGAAATGCTAGTAATATGATAGCACTATCGAGTGCTGGACTAAGGATAAATAATTTCCCTAATCTACAATACAAATTTCTTGTACGGTAAATTAAAAAAACTCTGATATAGATCTGCTTAAAAAAATGGCATCAGTGTCGGCCATAGCTGCAGAGGACGATCCTCCAGATGTAACTGCACTATTTACTCTGGTTGTCATGATGAAAAAGTTTGGACGTGCTTCAAGGTTCCTCTCACACGGACGAACTCCGGCACGTTCTGTATGATCTCGTTCCTTTTCTTCTCCTTAAGCTCACACTGCAAGACAGGATCACATCGGGAACATGCTCCCTAAGTCTAGGTTGTTTGAAAATATTCATTAGATGTTATACTAGTTTTTCTAATTGTCCCACCACTCATGGTCGTGTGGGGTGAAGCTCAGTTTAATCCTCCTCCCATAATTTAATTTACATATAAACTCTTAATTCGGGCTGATATGTATGTTTTCACTATCTATGATACATAAAGCTTTAATTCCTTGACAATGTTGTTTCGAGGAAAAATCAAATGATTCTTGTAATTGCACGAGTCAGCCACAGAGAGTCGTCGTCGTGCCAAATAAGAGGGTGCAGCATTGGGTCTCCTCAGGTGGCAGTGGTTCGAGTCCCGGAATGGGCCAACATATGACATTTCCATGGGAAGTACTTTTTTGAAAGTCATAGAACTTAAATAAAGACCCGGAGTGACCACAAAATGATGCAAAAAGATCCCAAAGAGAAACAGAGCCACAACTATCCCAGCAACAAAACAGTCACAAAGCTTTTCAGAACGAGACAATACACAATAAAAGAGAGGCAGAAAACAACCACAAAGAGACACAAACACCAACAAATGAATGCAGAACATGGACATAAATACACAACAAAGACACAAGATGTCCACACATATTTGTAGAGCAATCAGCAAGAGACAAAAAACAACCACAAAGAGACACAAACGACAACAAATAACCACAGGTCGGGGGCCTTTTAACTGTCTGTGCGCAGGGGCCCATTACCTCACCCTCAGTCCATGTAAATAGTCTGAGATAAAGGTTCTTATGTCTGTAAAGCAGGAAATAATAAGTTCCTAAAAGCGTCATCAGTTTTTGACTTGAAATCACTGAATAAGGCTGCTGTAAATCATACATTCCAGTAGGTGGCAGTAATACCCCCAGGACAACAACATCACGACACGTAAAAGAAGAATGGAAGCTAGTGAAACCGGAAGTGTCAACCGAGGGGCTTCGAAGTAGCCGTCACATCGGGACTTTATATTCCATGATGAAGTTCTAGCTGAAGAGGAGAAAACAGTCGTGTAACATCGTCAGAGAGCAAACTGCGAACATGACAAATGGTAGGTGGCCTGTGTCGTGAAACCAAAGCTAAGAAGGACGTGTAAGTTCGGCTAGTTTTATGATAGAAGGCTAAAGCTAGCTTAGCTGTGGACGTGGCCCCGAGCAGCTCTGTCAGTGTGTTAGCACCGAAACGGACTCTTCTTTTATCACTAAATGTGTCACGTCGCTTCTTTATGACAGTAACAGATTCACTGATTAGGTTGGTGTCATCTCCAAACCTCCCAGTTATGGAAACATCGAGTGTCTACTAAACAACTTGCTAACTAGCATTCACCTGGTTGTCTGGCTAACAGTTACAAATCCAGGTAGAAGGCTCGATCATAACAATAAGCGACCAAGACAAGAAACACTAACTAAACTTGCTGGTACTGCGAGTAGTTCTGGCCCGAGCAGAGCCATCAACACGGTTTTCATACGTGTAGTTTAAAAGGAGAATTACACATGAAATCACTGTATTTGTTGCTGTTGAATGACTTTAATTGGTAGAAGTTAAATCAGTATAGCAAATAATCTGTCTGAACCTGAAGGGCATTCGCAAATGTTTCATTAAAACTAAATGTACTGCTGAATACGTTTGTATACCCTTGGAAAACTATAGTTGAATTTAAAAGTCAGTTTTTTTTCAGTTTATCAGTAGTATTTGTTTCTACATGGTCTCATCTCCCCAGTCTGTTTCTTGGCTGTTCTTCTTAGCCTGGCCGATATGCCTGAAAATGATATCAAGATATACATTTTCACATCAGCCAGTGTCAATACTCATCAAGATAAGTGCTCCTGAGGGACGGCTGTGGGTTTAAACTCTTTATGAGCAAAGATTGACAAACACTTACACAGCAAAACATTTAAAAGATCTGAGGGCATACGTATTATATCAATATATATAGGACTTATGTTATATCGCTATCGTTTTGATGTTGTTTATTGCTCAGCAAAGAGGCTTTTTAACATCCACACGTTTAAAAACAATCAAATACATACATGTGCAGGGGAACTACGGCAAAATGGGTGGATAATACTTCATGTGGTATTTTTCATCACTGACAGTCAGCATGTTGTGTCATTCGTGATTAATATCGACCAGTCTATGTAAACTTTTACATATTTCTACACTCTAGACGAATTTAATCAGCAAACATATTTTTGGTAAATGCTGTTTGAATAGGCTTCGCATCATGTGCTGTGTGATATTCTCGTCCCCTCTCCTGTAGTGTACTCTTTCGACGGCATCTTGGTGTTCGGGCTGCTGCTCATCTGCACCTGTGCCTACCTCAAAAAGGTGCCGCGCATCAACAGCTGGCTGCTGTCAGAGAAGAAGGGAGTGTGGGGCGTCTTCTACAAAGGTAGAAATGTCATGAATCAACAATATGCCAATTCAGCACACTCCTTCCACACAAAATATCCATAAGGTCAACACTACAAACCCCAGATTTAGGTGTTATATTATTGATATATATTTGTGGGTGTGTTATATAATTACATTAAACTTAATAATAAATAGCAATTGTAGCACCTACTAGCACCAACACTTTGATCGAATATTTGATGTATTTTGCCCACTTACACTCAATTGATTGAATAACTCATAGCCAATCAGAAATTATTTTATGTAGACTTAATTAAAGGTATGTGAGTCTATACATGTCTGGCAGTCCTTTACATCCAGTCGCCAGTGTTCTTGTAGAAAACGGTAATATCCTATGCACCCTTGAACCATTTATTCTTGAACCACTGTCATTTTTATTTCTACTTAAATTACATGTCATTGAGCTGACGCTTTTGTCCAAAGCGACTTACATTTTTAGAACACTCAGCATTTATGAGGGGCAATTTAGGGGTTCAGGAACTTGCCAAGGACACTTAGGCATGCAGATGGGAAAGAGTGGGATTCGAACCGGCAACCTTCTTGTTGCAGAAGACCCGCTCTATCCCCTAGGCCACTCTATCCCCTAGGCCACGCTCCCTAAATGTGCCTGAGTGTTGGACCAAACAACAAGAAAATGTGTCACTAAGTGAGGGACACTTGTTGTATCTCAATGATCAATCTCTGCTTATCTTGAATCATCCTCCTGATCCTCCATCTCTTTCCTCAGCTGCAGTGATCGGGACGCGGCTCCACATTGCTGTGGCGGTTTCCTGTCTGGCCATGGCTTTCTATCTTGTCTTTTTGAAATGATAGAGGCCGACCGAAGTGGAAAAGACTAGACGGTTGCAGGATGGGGACAGCTCATCTCAGTAGTCACGTGCTGATCCTCGATGCAGAACACTTTAAGGATTATGTGACTGATGAAACCCCATTGCCCTGTGGACTCATGTAGAAAGATAGCCAGTGGCGACCCCTTCTGGTGACTGGGTACATAACTCCTCCCTTAATAATGTATGTGCATTAGAGACATGAAGGGAATCTACTCCACAGTTATTATAAAGAAGAGAGCCCGTTTGGTCACATGGTATCATTCTGTTGTGGGGTAACACTGTTTCTTGTCTTCATACACACCCTGTAATTATTTATACTGAAGGATGCAGTGTATGCATTGTGCGGTATACTTGTGCATACCCTACAATAAGCTTGGCCTGTATATATTTGAATGAAACATGACCAATGATCAGAGGTTTGCCATACACAGTATAGTGATCAAACTGAAAGTGGGCGTTTCCGCTCCGACCTGTGTTTTAGTCTGTATCACTTCTTCTGTCGAGTGTGGAGGGGAAGATAAACAAAGATAATATATAAAGATGTTCTTGTATACACTATATTTCCCTGTTATAAGATCTCTTAACCTTTCTCAACAGTGCTATTTGGCGTGTCTAAACTTTTCTAGGTTTGATATACACAGAACGCTGTATTTACTTTGACAGCTTATACTAGATAGGTCTTGAATGTCATAAATAAAGTCACATAGGAGTCAGAGTTCTGTCACAGAGAGAAGAGTAGTGTCTGTAAAAGAGGCTTTCCCACCATTTTTAAAATTGGTTAGCTGAATCAGACTCGCCTGAAGATTGAAATGCAATGCCAAACAGGGAAGGTGCTTCTCATTCCATCTATAACTGTTACTATGAATTAAATTCTGCTACATTATTTTTATTACTAATGATATTTTGATTTGGAGAGGGGGGGTGCAATGCAATTTTGAGTAAAACCTTGATCAGACAATTACTGTGTTTGTTTTCTTTATAAAACAAATAGGTTTATGTTTTAAGTGACACCCAAATGTCCATTTGGAGTTTTTCATCTTTATTGATTAACAACCTTGAATCACATTGGGTGGGATTTTTTTAGTTTGGTACCAATCAACAAAAGATGCACTAACAGAATAATATCCGTTCAATCAAATGAAGTTCAAATCTGAAGTATTTGCCTCAAGTCAATTGTATATGTGAGTTGATCTTTATCATCTCTGAACATTGAATTATGCAATTTTACCCCCATTCTTTGCAAATCTCCTCCAGCTGAGGGAGCAGCAGTTTTCTGGTTTGCCACAAACTAACTAAATCAAGGTCATGACTCAGATTTGTGGTCTTTCCTGGAGTATTTGTTAAGTCCAAATCTGAGTATCTTTGACTTTTTGTTTGGCATGTTTTGTCTTGCAACAAAATAAACCATCTTTCATCGTGTCATCATAGCTTTTCCTCCGAGATGTCTCTGTATCCTGCTGCGCTCGGGAAAAAATCTGGTATAATTAGTGAACTAATATTTATGAATGTGTGCCATATGGTGCTGAGCCAAATAAAAATGTGGCTCTAGTCGCTCTAAATGTGGTTTCATAAGGACCTCGATTATACTGAAGGGATTTCCATTCAACTGAACAATATATGGCATTGGCCCCAAGTAGGGACTGATAAGATCCTTTATTGATTCCCATGGGGGAAATCCGGGTATTACAGCAGCCCCAGTCCAACCCGGTACAGAAGGGAATATAATAGAATAAAAAAAGAATAAATAGAAAATTACAGCAGTGCACAAAAATGCAGGGAGTACCACATCCCCTGGTGATGGGCTTAAACAAGTGTGATGATGATGATGGTGATAGTAGCACTGAATCGGGTATGGTAGTATACATAGATACTTTAAACGGTAGTGTGAAATGTTGTGATGTGATATCATACAGCAGGTGAGTGCCGTGTCAAATATGATATTGTTAGACTTGACATGGAAAAAGTATTTCACGTTTATCAGGGTGAACCGTTATGTGTTGTTTAGTAGTTTACTCCAAGTATTATTGTGTGTGTTTATTATTGTGTAGTAATAGTGGATTCACTGGTGTGTGTGCATGTGTGTGTGTGTGTGTGTGTGTGTGTGCTGATGTGAAGGTAAGACATACCCAGTCATTGACAAAGGGTGATTCCCACTTTAGGGACGGGGTGGGACCGGGTGGGACATCCCCCGGTTTCCCAACAACGACTCAACTCTCGCGAGATAACAACCATAACCCCCCCCCCCCCCCCCCCCCGCCAGGAGCGCGCATTGGCGTGCACGCTCACGTTTACGCACGCCCAGAGCAGCAGAAAGAGAACAGAACAGAGAAGAGAGAAAAATCCAGCGAGTGCTCGTCTCCCACGGACTCTCTGAGCTTCCTGGACCCAGAGCAGAGGAAGTTGTCCCCCGGAGTGACGTGCACCGAGAGCGGCGGAACGGTGTCTCTTGCACCCGGAGTTTGCACGACTGCAGGCGGAGGAAGTTTTTTTTGAAGGGGGGGGCACCGTGTTTTTGAGTTGCGGAGGAAGAGAGGAGCACAGCAGCACGAGAGGAGGACGGGGAGGAGAGGAGGAGAGAGGGCAGAAGTTTCCGCTGGTGTTTGTCGTGAGCTGCGGGGCTCCGTCTTATCCACAGGAATGTCGCAGAAGGACCGACCCGCCTTCTACCTCCAGGAGCTCAACAAAACCGTGTGGGACGTCCCGGTGCGGTACCAGAACCTGTCCCCGGTGGGCTCCGGCGCGTACGGATCCGTGTGGTGAGCAGTTGTTTTTGCACACACACAAACACAAGGGGAGAGAGAGAGAGAGAAAGAGAGAGAGAGAGCTCCATTGCACAAGAGGAGGCCCGTCACAGCTGCCTTCTGCCCGGGCTGCTGGTCGCCTGGTGCCGGACGCAGAAGGGAGCCCGGTCGTGGGGGGGGGGGGGGGGGGGGGGGGGGGGGGGGGGGGGAATAACAACATTACCTTTTTTGTTTACATCCTCACGCTGTTCAGGAATCGTGGCCACCTCGCACGCGCTTCTGGGGATGGCTCGTGTGGCGCACACTATTCCTATTGTTTGTGTGCACATTACACACCTGCACGCACCGCTATGGTTTGCAGCTCCAGAAGTTTAACCGAACACCCACATGTGTTGCACCCCTCTGCTTTAAATCAGAGCCGTGTGAGAGCATCTAGCTGCTGGGTGGCATGTCCGCATCATGGTGCCCCCCCCCCCCCCCCCCCCCCCGTCCTGAGATACGATCTGTGCTCCCGATACAGGAAAACAACACTGAGCCCCGCAGCATTGTGGGCCCTGCCCGCTCCACGCACAACAACCCCGGCCCTTCTGTTTTAGGCACACCCCGCACACATCGGATGCATTATGCATTTTCTAGTTGGGTGCAGCCTGCAGAGTACCAGAAGGTCACGTGGTTTGTCAGAAAGCACCCCTCCCTCCCTCTCTCGTGCACACTAAGAGCTTTTTTTCTATTCAGGAGACCCAGTCCTGCCACGGTGGGTGACGATGACTCTAGAATGATGTCACCCTCTTTCTGTCTCCGGTTGCGGTGCGCCCATGACTCACAGTCCCGAGGTTAGGTAGTGGCCTCAGCTGTGACGCCGTTTTAGTCATGACACAGTCATGGATGACATGGTGCCACAGTTATAACTCCACTCTTCTTATGGACCCCACTTCCAACCCTCCAGCTGCTGTGTGTGCAAGTGTGTGTGTGTGTGTGTGTTTTCTTCTACTTCTTCCTCTGTAGTTGTGTGAATTAAAGGTTCAGTCTGTAGAATTTAATTGTTAAGTTGCATGTTGCAGCTGAATACCAGCTCACCCTCCCCTTCCAAACATGATATACAGCCTTCAGTTTTCATGCAAACTCAAAATGTGATTAGTTGGTCCATTTTGGTCTATTGTAAAAACATGTCGGCCTCCGCAGAGAGGACTCGCTCCCGATGTAAATATAAAGTACTTAAATAGAAAAGAATACACTGGTGCATAGATGATGACATATTGACATGGTTGCCTACCTCTGTTAATAAATCATGGAAAACCATCTAGGTGGTTTATTTGTTGAGTATTGTTATTGATGCTGCAACTCATTTTTATGTGTGTGTTATTTTTGTTCTAAATAATAGTGTTGTATGCCTGTTTCGGGCCCGGAACATAATAAATATTCCTCACACATAGATAAAAACCAACCAATCAATCAATCAAGGCAAGGCAGTTTTTTATACAAATCATTTTTTATATGCAGCGACAACATTTAATGAAAACAATTTAAGATTCGAAAGCACAGTTTAAAACAGAATAAAAGTGGTAAAGATGAACAGGCACAAGGACTAAAAAGGATAAATCTGTATGAACATTGAGAAGTAAATTGAAAGAGTAATATTTTTTAAGGTGGACGCAAATCTTTTATTTAATTTGTGTTCTTTAAATCTTCATTTAGTCAGACCGAGTAGCATCTATACCGATTTTTACACCTCTGGAGAAATCTCACAAGTTCTACATACCAAGATTATTCATATGCATCCTTTAGTAGAAATTATGCATTTCATTCTCAAGCCGCATGCAAAAAGAGCAGCTATTAGGAAGTTCAATAATTCGTCTGGCTTTATGAACGTTATATCTGACAGGCACTGGGCAATAAAACAATCAAAATAACTTTTGCAATAAACACATTAGGAATAGTAATATAGCAAAAGTCCAATATATATCAATATAATACTTTTGCATTGTGTAAGCACAGTAAGGAAGTACAAGACAGAATTGACCCACCTCAGATGTTGAAAAATGCTTTGTTGTGATTGTCAGTTTAAACCACATCCTTATCTTAGGAGCAAAAATCAGTCTTTTGAACTTATAAGTATAAATTTGACATTTATTCTGATAAATATCAAATATCTTTATATGACTGAGGAGTTGTCCACTACCCATAGGGTCGATGGTTTGATCCCAGTAGCCCCCATTCCGCTTGTTGAAGTGCCCTTTGGCAAGATACAGTGACAAAGTGTGTGAGTGGTGTCTGATAGAGCGCTGCACATAGATGCACTGGGTGAATGGGTGAACTATGCTGTTAAGACACTATGAGTGGCCATAAAGACTAGAAAAGTGCTATATAAATACAGACCAATTATCTCTGTATAATCTTTTGCTGTATCAGGACTGTATCTGGTCTTGATACACAGAGTTTGCACAGAAAAGCTCCGTTACATCATTCTGAGCTTCTCTGTTTCAGCTTTCCTGTGAGGAAATCCTTCAGTGTGTCCCTCTGTATTCAATGATGTCCTCCACCCAGGAGCTGTCCACTTATCTCACTGGAGATGTGATCAAAAACCTTTTTGAATTTTACAGTGACAATAAAACTTGCAAGCAAAGTGGTTCAAACAGCAGGAAGCCATTAAATGCCCTTCAGTGGGTGCAGAATCTGTATGGTATAAATAACCGTGCGTGCAGCACCTTCTCCGGCGTGTTACAGATGTCGGCCTGCAGGGCACCTGCTCGCAGTCGCTCAGCCCGCCCAGTCTTTGTTGTTGCTGCCACGATGCTGTTTGGCTTCTCAGCTTGAAGTCATGCCAGTGTTTAAGAACGGTGAGCATGTTGTATGTAGGGGTTTGTGTATATGACACGTTCAGATGCAAGACCTCTTAGAAAAATACACAACAGCTTCCTCCTTATTTCCGAGATTAGCTCTGCTTATTGTAAATGCCAGATGCCAGATCCTGGGTTAGTGTGTGGATAGAAGGCGGTCTGAAGGAATGCTGCTGGTGGGGATTACTGTATGGATTGTGGGCTGCCGAGTGCCTCGTGTTTTATGTTTAGGTGATTTAACTAAGCAATCACAAGCATGGAACACGTGCAGGCCCACAGGACATGTACGTATGTTCAATTAATAGTTAATATAGGAACATTGTAGAGCCAACCAATATGGCTAGAAATGTTATCTACATATTTAAGGCTTTGTTGAAATCAGGACACACAGACCAGTAAAAACTGTTTTTAATTTACATTATTATCACTGATCTTTTCAAAAACCTTCTTATTTGAGATGAGATAGAATGACAAAGTAAATTTACTGTGAAAACAATCCCTGCGTGACAGTACAACAACATTATTTTATTTATTGGCAACACAGAAACCATCAAAAGCATTTCCAGGCAATCAGAGCTCTGAACTCATAATGATTCCCTGCTTTCTCTCTCTGAGACATTCGTATAATTACTCTCTGGGTGTTCCCTCACGCTCAAGACACAATAGCATATGAAATTGTTATTGATTTGTTGGAGCAATAGTTTTCGGCAGATGTGGAACACAAACAGCTCTTTGTGCTCGGCTGCAGCTGAAGGCACCGCGTTGACAACATGTGCCGTGCTCCAATGCTCCCAATGCTTACATTTTCTCATTTAAGCATGTCTCATTTCTCAATTATTTTCAGCTTGTCTTGCACATGTTTATTTTGCAGCTTTCACGGGTGTGTTTGGTTGTCAGTTTGCTCGAAGCAGCACAAGCCTTTCCTCACCAGTCGTTCTCAGCTCGGAAGCTTTTTTTTTTTGGGACTCATGCCTGCATGTCCTGTTGCCTTCTTAATGCGATGTATTCATTTAGAGAGCATATGTAGCTTTGCATATTTTGCTAATTCGGAATGGATTGTGTAACGAGGCTAATCTGGTGTGAAGGTGCAATATAGCGGCTGGCTCAGCCTGACGCGCCCGGTATTAACCTCTGAGAAATGAGCACTGACATGTCAGCTCTCCAAACAAACCAGAGGCTTAAGTTTGAAACCAGCAATTTGACGTGACTTGAGCCGCAGCGTTCAGTCATGTGAGGTGCAGGACTGAACGTCCATGTGAGATCGACGTCTGACTGTAGAGTAAAACCATTAATTTTGGTTTAAAGGGATGGATCAGGCCCGTGAGCCTCAGAATGTCCCGGCACGCAGTCATCTTGGTACTTGGTGACCTTTTCAGCTGCTTTTACAGGACCCAGCTGGTGGTGACTCTTCTCATAGAACCCTGCTTTTTGACAGAAAGGTCTGAGAGATGAAGGAGGGAGGAGGAGTTTATCTTAATCAGCATCTCTGTTAGCACAGCACATCAGAACATTTTTGTGTTTATATGACCCTGTATTAAGTTAATTACAGCTGAAAAATGGAAGTACTGAGATTATTGCTTCTGGCATCTAAACACGTTAACCAGGTTATCTTACTGGGGTTATAATCATGATAAGCAGAACAGTGTTATGAAATCACTATGGCAGCCAGATGCACATTGAAACATTATTGTGCGAGTGGCACAGATGATCCTCTCAGAGGTATTACTGTGCCTGAGGTCATTGAGTCCATAACAGAACATTTACTGTTGATGATTTAATGTCACCGAGCGCATCATGATGATGTGTCCTCAGCTGCAGGAAAGTGAGATGACAACAGGGAACATCACTAACTATATTTGCATGGGCACCAATATTCTAATAGTAACCCGATGAATACAATAGTCTGAATAAGACACTGCCACATAAACAGCATTTTCTGATGAACTTGAATAAGATCAATAATTGCCTCTCGTTACATCAGTGGTTCTCAATCTTTTTCTGTCATGCCCCACTTTGGGTTTAGAATATTTTTCATGCCCCACCCTCTCCCCAGCTCCAACAAAATGGGCCTTTTTGTGACCTTTGTTGCTTTTTGTCAAAGAATAGTGCCATAACTTTGCTTAAATTCAACTTAATTGAAGTACTTTTGGTGATATGTATCATTAATTTCCTCTATCAGTCTGTACTTTTTCAATAATAGAGAAAACATTTAGTCATTGATAATCATTTTGTTACAAAGATGATAAAGCTCAACCAAAAAGAACACATGTATGTGACTGTGGTGTAATGTTTCTAAGAGTCTTCTTAATTTGTTGGTTCTCATAGAGTTTTCAGACATAAAATTCACACTGGTCTCTCCTCATGTCCTACCACATTGACTGTGAACCCAAGAGCAAGACAGGCTTCATCGTACTTTCTTTTCAACTTGGTTTTTGAACACTGTGTCTTGTTTGTTCCTGACCGGCTGCTTCATGTGAACGAGCTCTGATCTCACTATGTGTGTCTCTTAGCCAGTGAGCGGGGGGGGGGCTGAGAGTGTGCGCTGTACAGGGCTGAAAAGCCGCTGTGCAGTCGCCAACCCCTTGCTACGGTGAAAGAGCGATTTGTTTACTGCTCGGCCGTTAAAGATATGTGGGCGTTAATACATTGGTTCGGCTATAATATTAGTTCCGCCTCACATTTCCCCCTCCCGTTCGCGCGCCCTACCTGTTTGCCACACAGTTTGAGAATCACTGCGTTACATGTAGATTGTTTTGATTTTAGTGTAATTGTGAAGACATGTTTACGTCACATTACAACCTCCTGTTGGAGATGTCACAACATTATGTTACATCAATATACGGTCCGTTCCTCACTGCTTGACGACTCGTGCTCTGTGCACAGAATGACCTGTCACCATGGAGAGGTCACATTTCTGGGGTGAGGGATTAATCATAGTAATGCTAGAATATGGGAAATGGATATAATTAAGTGTTTGGATTGGCAAAAACATGGCTAAAAGGAGGTGTGTGGACATAATGATGTCATGACTCCTAACCGGACGATGCTCTGTAACATGTAAACATGAATAAAATGGAACAATCTATGTGCAACTCTTGTAAACACCATAACTCAAATAATGTGATATATAAACAGTCAGAATATCGATGTCCACTTAAACATGTAGTCAGTGTTTATCTCACTATTAATCATTTATGATTTTAGTTTGCACACAGATGTACGTATTCTCCACATAGACTTGAGTGGAAAATATATAATTTCCCTCGACACCCGACATTTAACGGAGCAAACAGCGGAGAAGTTCTTCAACATGGATGACATTAAATGAATAATTGAAGTGGAGAAGTACAGTGAGTTGTATGATCCTCGGAACATGTTGTATAAAGACAATACTAAAATAGACAAACGTTGGGATGCAGTTGATTTAATGTTGGAGCAACAAATGAGTATATGCTTTTATACTACTGGATCAACGGGTGATATTATTAGCGCTGCCCGGCGCTTCAGCGTCCGGTATGAATGGTTTTGATGGCGTTTTAATCAAACTTTGACATCACGCCACGGTCACGCGGTGTGTCGAAAAATCTATCTTTAAATCAGTTTTTCATCTCCATCTTGTTGTGATGACACTCATTTCAATTTAAAGTTTATCTGATGAAAGCCCTGGGACAAGTACTTCAAAGTAAAAATGTAGAATGTGGCCAAAATGGCCACTAAATGGAAAATGGCGGGCTTCCTGTAGCGTCTTTCATAATGCCCCTTGCGACTTTTTTTTATAACTGGTCCCGATACACCTTCATTCTGATTTTGGTGAAGATCGGTCAAGGGGAAACCTAGGGGCTGGTCCTAGGGGGCGCTGTTGAGCCATTTTTCAGAATACGTACATTTTCACCACTTTCTACATTTCTGCAAAGTTTGGTAAGAAGTTCAACATGTTAAATCCCTCAAAAAGCCAATTCAGTTTAATCACAATAATAATAATAAGAAGAATAATCCTCACAATTTCAATAGAGCCTCCCACCATTCGGTGCTCGGGCCCTAATAAATAAATAAATAATTCAGTCGTCCACTTTCGGACGGAAGCAGCATGTGAAGCATGAGAAGAATTTTCGAATTCTCTTTCTAATTCTTTTCAGCAGCTTTCTCTTTCCACCCGAGGAAGCTTTGGCTGCAGCGGTGACGTCTGAGGCCTCGTCAGAACTCAAGACAACTTCCTCTCTGGTGTCATCATCTCCGATGGGCGACCTGACTGAGGTATCTCTGGGGTTGATCATCAGGTCAGACCCTTTGGAGAGTTCCTCACTGGTGTCATCATCTCTGATGGCCGACCAGACCGAGTTATCTCTGGGGTTGATCTGCAGGTCAGACCCTTTGGAGACTTCCTCCCTGGTGACATCATCTCTGATGGCCGACCAGGCTGAGGTATCTCTGGGGTTGATCTGCAGGTCAGACCCTTTGGAGAGTTCCTCATTGGTGACATCATCTCTGATGGCCAACCAGACCGAGGTAGCGCTGGAGTGGATCTGCAGGTCAGACCCTTTGGAGAGTTCCTCACTGGTGTCCTCATCTCTGATGGGCGACCAGACCCAGGTAGCGCTGGAGTGGATCTGCAGGTCAGACCCTTTGGAGACTTCCTCACTGGTGTCATCATCTCTGATGGCCGACCAGACCGAGTTATCTCTGGGGTTGATCTGCAGGTCAGACCCTTTGGAGACTTCCCCACTGGTGTCCTCATCTCTGATGGGCGACCAGACCCAGGTAGCGCTGGAGTGGATCTGCAGGTCAGACCCTTTGGAGACTTCCTCACTGGTGTCATCATCTCTGATGGCCAACCAGACCGAGGTATCTCTGGGGTTGGTCTTCAGGTCAGACCCTTTGGAGACTTCCTCCCTGGTGTCATCATCTCCGAAGGTCAACCAGACCGAGGTATCACTGGGGTTGCTCTTCAGGTCCGACCCTTTGGAGAGTTCCTCACTGGTGTCATTGAAGGTGGGCGAGCAGGTGGTGTGGGACACTATTGTCGTGTCAGAACACCAGGACAGTTCACTGGTGGCACTTGGGGAGTCTAGAGCCTCCACAGAATCCGAAGAGTCTTGGTTCATGGAGCCAGAGTAGCCGCTGTCTGAGGTTGAACAGTGGGAGCTGTCCTCAGTGGGGCAGACCCTCATTGCTTCTTGGCAGGTGGTCCGACTGGATGAAGGAAGACAATCATTAGTAAATCAGTCACTGTCAACTAATTCAAACCATCGTTCCATCCAAACTGATGTGTTTAGTTCCAGTGTGAAAGGACATGTGGGCACTTACTAGACTCTGCTGTGGAAGTCCTCCCTCAGGTGGCTCATGGAGATGAAGGGCAGCTTCAGAGCTTGACGAGGAGGGATCCTCTCATCCCCGTTGAGATGCAGCAGCTCCTCCAGCAGAGATACAAAGGCCATGCGGTCTTCCATCTCAGCCACCCCCAATTTTGGATGGATCTGGATTTGAAAACAGGTTTCAGGTCAGATGATCCAGCTCTCGATTGACAGATAAATAACTGGTGCAGATCCAGTCTTTACTTGTTCAACACTTGAGTGAGTACTCACATGAATCAGGCCGTTGAGAGAGCTCAGCTGCCGGATGAAGCTCTCCTTGTCCTCTGTTTGCACGCAATTAACAGCATTGTATTCGTCTGCAGTCTGAAGGAACAAAAATAAATAAAGATGAGAACAAGGAAGTATGATTTAAACATGCTCCATTAAAATTCTCAAACATACAAGAACATGTTTACTCTACCATCAGTCTCCACGATGGACTGTTTTCACCCTCCTCTTCGATGAAGAACCGCTCGCTGTACCAGCCAGCATCGAGCAGGTGGTGCTGCGGCAGGCCCAGCACTGTCACCATGTCCTTCATCTGCAGACAGAATACACATCGTGAGAATCACATCCACTTGCATTCTCTATGAATATGAATAAAAAATCCAATTGGTCATGTGATAAATACCATTTGATATTCGCACTTAAAGGTGAACGGGTTTCGACCCAGGTACAGGAACGCCAGTACGCACCCGACCCCCCACACATCGACGGCCTCGCAGAATGGAAGACCCAGAGAGATCTCTGGAGCCCTGAGAAGGAAAGACATGAGCCACAGATGAAAAATCTGTTGGAACATTTCAGAGCAGAGAAAATAATGTTGCTTAACAGATGCTGTGCAGGATGAACTCACCTGTACCCACACGGCTGGATCTTCATCCCCCGCCGGACTTTGGACGCCATCATGGCTAAGCCAAAGTCAATTAACTTCACACTGAGTGGCTTATCCTTTATGTTCACGAACATAACATTGTCTGGTTTTATGTCCGTGTGCAGGACCCTGAGACCCTTCAGGGCATCTAAGGCCACAAAGAGCTGCAGGGACACAAAGAATACACAGCATTTAGAATTATTTCTTCCATGTGCTATTGTTGGGTGTTAGGTTTAGGTTTCGGGGATCTCTCTAACAGAAGAGTGCTGGTTTCATGATGCATTGATCGCTGCTACATACCTGCTTGGCAACTGGGCGGATCTCATGAAGAGGAAGGTGCTCCCACTCTCGCTGCCTTAGCAGGTCATAGAGACTTATATCCAGCCGCTCAAACACCAAACAGGTCTGGTCCAGATGCTGGAATACTTCATGGAACTTGACCATGTTGTTGAGATCAGCATCCAGGTCACTGATGACTTTCAGCATGTTTACCTGAAGAGAGAAGAGGAGACGTGATAAGACAACACTATCAACAGTTTGTGAGCAGCGACATGCTCTGATGGAGCAGACAACACCTGAGCACCGGAATATAAACAAAGACTTCCGTCTCCTGCCTCATGCTCAGCGTCCCGGGCGGACCCGGTGTCCTTCATGATTTTCAAAGCCACCATCTCTCTGGTCCTAAGGTTCATGGACGAGACGATTGTTCCGAAGCCGCCTTCCCCTAGAAAGTCCAGGACCGAATAGGAAGAACAGCTGCTGTGGATCGTGAGGCAGTCCTGAGCGTCGGGTGCTGTCAGTGAAACTGTGGAGAGAGATGGTGGAGACAGAATATGTGACGTGGGTGTCTTCAGTGTGATAGATTCATTCAGACAACACAATATGAAATAACGCACAACAGGAGTCACATGTCTTTGCATTTCTCTAGTTGTCATTTGAAGACCATGTGAAGACTAAAAATTTTAGACCGACATTGCGTTGATTTCCTGATGACTTAAGTTATTTATGTTTTCAGTAAACAGATCAGACAAGATAATGTTGATGCTGTAGATAAAACAGCTAAAACCTCATTGGCCTCAGGTCACAAACAATGAGTTGATCTTTCTTGGGCATGAAGTCAGTGCAGAAAGTGACACACAAGCTGCTGTTGTACAAAAGATTCTTCTGCTAGCATGGCTGCTCTGTTTTCAGAGTCTTACCTGAGGCAGTAGAAGAGTCTTCTAGTGTTCTCCTCGATGACATGATGTCCTGTATTTGCAGGTCAGTACAGAGTAGCGGAGAATCCATTTGTAATCCAGAGACTTCTTGCTTGTGGGTATCACTCCAACCACCAAAGGTGAACGGAGTCCTTTCCATCAAAACTATCCTTTCCATTAAAATATCTGCCTCTCAAAGGACCTAACAACATGATGTCCTTTAACATCAAAGGACCTCACAACATGTGATAAAAGGTTTTTATTTTTGTAATTCAAATTCGAATTAACTTTATTGATCCCCGGTGGACAAAACAAACATATACATCATTTAAAAACATAAAACAGCAACTTGTTTGAAATGTTTCAAATAATAACATTGTAACAGTGTGTGAACGTGTTGTGTGGTTGTCACAGATTATTTGGAACATGACGTTGCTGTGTGTGTGTGTGTGCGCGCGCGCGCTATGATGAGTTAGTGCCAGTCATGAGAAAAACAACTCATGCATTATTTCATTTGAGCTAGAGCTGCACGAGAGAGTTCAAGGAGTGAATCACAGCTTTTGTGACTCTGCTGTATTTTTTCAATTGTTGGGAGCTGATGAAAATTTCATGCAAAAATCTTTGTGTTGTCTCTCTTGAGTGGAAAATATATAATTTCCCTCGACACCCGACATTTAACAGAGCAAACAGCGAAGTTCTTCGACATGGATGACATTAAATTAATAATTGAAGTGGAGAAGTACAGTGAGTTGTATGATCCTCGGAACATGTTGTATAAAGACAATACTAAAATAGATAAACGTTGGGATGCAGTTGATTTAATGTTGGAGCAACAAGTGAGTATATGCTTTTATACTACTGGATCAACGGGTGATATTATTAGCGCTTCCCGGCGCTTCAGCGTCCGGTATGAATGGTTTTGATGGTGTTTTAATCAAACTTTTACATCACGCCACGGTCACGCGGTGTGTCGAAAAATCTATCTTTGAATCAGTTTTTTATCTCCATCTTGTTGTGATGACACTCATTTCAATTTAAAGTTTATCTGATGAAAGCCCTGGGACAAGTACTTCAAAGTAAAAATGTAGAATGTGGCCAAAATGGCCACTAAATGGAAAATGGCGGGCTTCCTGTAGCGTCTTTCATAATGCCCCTTTCGACTTTTTTTTATAACTGGTCCCGATACACCTTTATTCTGATTTTGGTGAAGATCGGTCAAGGGGAAACCTAGGGGCTGGTCCTAGGGGGCGCTGTTGAGCCATTTTTCAGAATACGTAAATTTCACCACTTTCTACGTTTCTGCAAAGTTTGGTGAGAAGTTCAGCATGTTAACTACCTGTGCTATCGCGGCCCGTATTCGGGCCGCGATAGCCCGTATTCGGGCCGCGATAGCCCGCCAGGTGTGTTTTTTTATCGATCAGCGGCAAACATTTTTATTTAAAGAACTGTTTCGTACAGCTAGGTACTAATGCAACATATCGCTAGAAAGCTAAGATTCTTCTGATTCCACTGATGTAAACCATTTAAAGATCCGATCACCACAGCCGATACAATCAACGTAACAGTCAGACAACTTACCAAAACAAATTATTAAGACAGTCGACGTCACTCACCTAAGAAGCATGATATTAATCCACAGATCGATAACATTCCAACAAAAACGGGATTGGTGCATTGATAAAGGTCCAGACATTTGAATCCAGTAACATAATCACTCCATAGCACACTATTTCATCAAAGAATAGCCACAGCCAGCTGATGCGTAATCTCAGAGTAGCCAGCAGCTAAGTGCCAACTTTGACTTTTTTTCCGTCCTAACTTCTGTTAGAAGGTAAACAAAGCAGCTCTCTGGATTTCAAAATGGTGGCTGCACTCTGACCTTTAGATGGACAGCTCATTCGACCCAATTGGAGAAGGCAGGGGTTGTTCACAGCCGGCAAAAGCCAACGAGAGCCCTCATTTACAGACAGTGCACGCCCTTCCTCTGACGTTTACAGACCAACTGCAATCGACTGTTGTTATGACTGGCGTATTGGTTAGCCAATTACATTTTCCAGCACCTACCTGTCCTCCGCGACCTGATAGATAAATAACAACACACAGCAAGTCACTGCACAACAGCGCACACGTGGTTCCAGAGCATCTCATCTCCGTGCGTAAAAGGACGGTAAGTGAGGGGTGCATTTGAGACCCGTGCGTAAAAGTCAGAGAGCGTTGCTGTGAGATCCGTGCGCAGAATTCAGTCTTGCTTTGGAGCGTTTTGAAGCTCGGTATGGTGAAACGTTTAGAGAAACGGAACTTCACGACTGAAGAAGCCAGGGATCTGTGTTATCGGCGTGCCAGCGACAAGTCTGATGACGACGTATCAGAGGAAGACAGCGACACGTCGTTTGACTCCGAGGCAGAGGTTATGTTTCTGGAAGGACGAGACATCTTTCGTGAACCTCTTTTCTAGAGAATGTGAGAAGGAGAACCCTAACTCCACACATCCCGATATCTCATGTACAGGCCACATTTACCTGCAAGCTGCTCCTCATGATCACAACTTCCCCATCACCCAGGCGTCAGAACGTCGCTCCTTTTTACAGCCCATGTATGTTATGGCTTTTGTGTTATTGCAATTCCATTTATTACACACGTTTTGGCTGGTGTATGCTCAGAGCCGTCTTGTTTGTCCTGCTGACTAGCAGCAGTTTTAGAGTACATTTTTTTCTTTGTTCTGTCATTTAGCTCTAGTGTCCTCTGTGTTAACTGAGTCCGGGTTTTCCCTCCCTTTGTCACATATAGAAGTTGTTTTGCAAGTCAGAGACATGAGAGTACACTGGGTGTGGGAGATAATCTTTGACTTACTGGAAGAAAAACACACACTGCTTCTTATCGTGATGTTCTTATTGTGGCTCCATGGAGCTCACCACCACGACTTTGTCACAGACACCGTATCATTGTTAAAGCTACCATCAGAGGAATTATGTGTTAGATCTCAAGAGCTCAACCCGTCGTCCACTTTGAAAAGGTCAGCAGTTTGTGGAAAGTGTTGAGAGGAAATGATTCTCATCTCCTCCAACAAGCAGAATTGACTTGGCCTCGAACTAAAGCAGTTTGATTAAAAAAAAAAAATCCCTTATTTTTAACACCCTGCACAGAGTTAGACCACAGTGGGAGGAAACAACGAGCGTCTGCACAAAACTGAGCACAGATCTTTTTGTCCTTTGTTTTGACTGATTTTGCAATCGTCCGTTTGTGATGCAGCTTAAGTGATTGACCCAGAAGAAATGTGGTTTGTTGTAAGTGGGTTATGTTCCCTCACAGTACCGGAAATGCAGTGATGTCACACATCTTGGGGAGGCTAGGCCCATTGGCCTCTGCCTCTCTCCTCTTCATGACCTCTTTTTGTCTCTGTCTCGTTCTTTAATTGTTGCCTGCACCAACAAGTTTCATGTTTTCCTATGTGCTTGTTAGTTACTTTGTGGAAGGATGTGGTATTGGTTATGGAATATTAGCTTTTGTTTTCACTTTCTGTGACATTACAATCTTATTTCTTAGGGAATAATTAATGGATCTTGATGACATGTTTAAGGGACTGATATTCATGAATGTGTGCAATCTGGGAAGAACCCGAAATAGAAATCCAGATCTAGTAAATAAAGTGCCATTCCAGTTTTTTGTATGTTCTGCCAAATGTTGCTTTCTGTGGTCTGCAGTATTTAATTGCCAGTGATTATTTCAGGTTTATTTTTTACTGGAATACAACATTAGCGCATTTCACTCTCTACTTTTATGTTACACTTTATTTTGACTGTTTTGTATTCTTTTACAACATCATAATGAAATCTCAGAGCCCACCAGCCCCAGTCTAATGAGGAATCGGTCTCCAGGGGACAATATTTTTGGGCCTCAGGTGGAGACAGTTGATAGCCGGGCCAAGACGTCTTCCATCGCTGTTTAGTGTTTACAGTCCGACACCTTTTGTGGTTGTTTTCGGTCCAGACGACATTTTGTCCTCTCTCTATTAACAGCTATGTTGCCTGTTTTCCAGCACTAATTGTCATGTTATGCTGGAACTCCTCTACAAACACGTGTGTCACAGTCAGCAGGGCATCTCTCGACTGAATTGAGAATGAGAGATTCTTGGAGCTGTAATGACAGGTTTTCAGTCGCTGCAGTGACAAGTGGACTCGGGCATTGTGTGCTAAACAGTTGAGGTTTTGTTATAATTATAGTTAAAACAGCAAGGAACAAACAACATCTGTTAAAAAAAGATTGTCTAGCTCTGTGTGAACACTGCTTTATGCAAGTTAATGCTCACTGATGTCTTTTTTAATTCTTGTACCAGTGAAACAAAAAAACATTTTACAAGTGAGTTGTACACAATTCAGTTACACTTTCAGTCCTGTTCCCCACACAGCCTTAAACTGCAGAGTGGCTTTGTAATGAAAATTGAGTCCAGGCTCTCAGTGTTGTGGATTTTTTTTGTTTTGTTTACTGGCGTCTGGCCTCCTACGCAGTCAAATGAAGTACATCATTACCGGTTAAATAAAGGGACACCTTTTAGGTTTTGACATGACAGTCGTCATTAGCCCGATTTAATGAGTTTAGTTCTTTCAATTAACCACCTTCAAATGTTTGTTTTACAGTTCAGCGTATGATGTGAAGACAGGCCTGAAGATAGCCGTGAAGAAGTTGTCGAGACCCTTCCAATCCATCATCCACGCAAAGAGAACCTACAGAGAGCTGCGGCTGCTCAAACACATGAAGCACGAGAATGTAAGTCACATGCACCTCTGTGTGACTCCTCTACGTACAGAACAGGACATGCACATCAACTTGTGCAGAGCGAGAGCTTTTGCACTCCCAACTTCTCTTCTACGGATTGTTGCAGCTCTCACAGCTCTGCCCTCAGGAATGTGCCTTTGTGTGTAGACGTTCATGCGACATAACAGTTGACAGGGAACTGCTATTAGAAACTGAATCCGGTAAAGATGTAGATGCAGACTCTGAAAAAGAGTGTAAAATTGCTGAAGCTTTCCAACAATTGTTTCTATTTTACTTAGAGAAATACAAAAATGCAAACAAATACACATAACAAGTGTTTGAGTCCACAAAACACTTTTGGAGTTTCAGGGGTAAACAGCATTAAAGCCAAATCCAATACAGTGGTAGTAACTAGTGACCACTTCTTCAAACGTTAAAAACAAAGCTGATCCTGTGGTGTCTTCCAAGTGTCTGTAAGCCCAGACATTCAAATTGGACTGTAGGTGGCATCATTTACACCAGTGATTTTCAACCAGTGTGCCGTGAGAGATCGTCAGCTGTGCCGTGGGAAATTATCTAATATCTAGTGTTGCACCGAAGTATCGGCCGAACATCGGTAGCGGCAGATATTTGCCTCGTTTACCGACATCTGCACATTGGTAATAAACTTGACTTTCACCGATATCATTGGTATTTGTGGTTAAACCGCTGGGCAGGTGCCGCGGCTGGGGGAGCAGTCGCCCTCCTCTCCACGCCGGAGACTCGGCGTGCGGCACGCCTCGACGTTTTTTTGGGGGGGGAGGTCCTATTCCGCTGTGCCTCACGGCGTCAGTGGTGCGGGGGCTTTCTTTCTCTTGGACCGCGGGGCGGTGTCCATCGCCGGCGCGGAAGGCGGGCCGTTGGAAGCAGGGGTGGACTGGGACAGAAATTCAGCCCTGGCATTGTCTGTCCAGACCAGCCCACTACATTATCAACGGACACCATATAGAAGTCCACAAATCTCGCGGCGTCTTCTCTCATGCATACTACTGTTACCACCTAGCTCAAAGATGGCAACAAGAAGGGAGGCCACACACAAACCTCTCATGCCAAAAGTAAATTTATTTAACTCCAAATCAAGATAGCTCTAACTACGTAGTGGGATGTGTCAAATATGTTACGCGTCAGTGGTGTTAACAGTGTTTGGATGTGTGAAAATAAGGTGTGATGTATGTTGTAAGGTGCAGAAGCAAAGAAAAACAAAGGCTGAGGGCCCCATACCCCTGGAAGCAGCCTTTAGATCTGCAGCTGAAGCCCAGCCCAAAAGGGCAGGCCAAGGGTGCCAGCTCTACCTGTGTCTGGAAAACAACTCTTCAGACTCTCACATGTCAAGTGGTCAACCTGAGAAGGACATGGATACATTATAATGTCTCTAATCATCACAAATTAAGTATGATTTCATAAAACATAAAACATGATAAACTCACCAGACTAGAGGAGACTCAACAGACAAACTTTGGTACAGTGAAGGCAGAGAGTGGAGACAGACAGAGAGCAAGTCCTCGAACATGGACAGAGGGTGAACAACTCCTCAGGCTCTCACATGTCAAGTGGTCAACCTGAGAAGGACATGGATACATTATAATGTCTGAAAAATAAAGAAAATGTTTTCCTCTGTCCTGAACCTAGAGTTGAGAACTTTTTGGATGTGTGTTTCTTTTAAAACCTTTTGAAAATTATTATAATAATGAAGTATGAATTTATACATTAAAAAATACATGATAAACTTACAATTCTAACAGTGGTCCAAAATGTCCACATATAAAACAGAGGGAGAACGACTCCTCAAATATATCACAACAACCTGTAATAATTGATCATTTAGTACATGATCACATCATTAAGGATCAACACATAAGCACTCTCATCTCTATTTACAGCTCAGAAAGTTTACTGGTGCTATGGCAACAGTAAACGACGTTAGTAGCTCTTAGCTAGCTTAGCTAAATCATCTGAACAATAATAACCCATAATATCACAATTTGGCATATTAAAACAAAATCAAAAACGTTTTCTACTCTGTTTTGGACATGTCTCAAAAATGTAGCCTAGCCAGCCCCAGGCCAACGTTACTTACCATGTCTGCCTCCACTCGCTCATCATTGTCGAGTCCTCCTCGCTCGTCTCCCGGCGCACCTGCTGCTGCTGGGCTGGTGAACCCGACACCAAATAGGTCCGTCAGTTTGGCACATTTAGCAGCCTCCACCTCCAGAGACTTCAGCTTTTTTCCCGATGCTTCTCAGCGCCACCCGGGCGTTTTTTACTCTTATTATCCATTTTAAGTTTCTGCCTCAGCAGCAGCCCGTCCCGCGACTTCCCCCCCCCAAATGGAATGAGGTCCCGCCCCACCCTGGTTTGTGTTGTGATTGACAGCACTGTCAGGGCTCTCTGAGCCTGTCAGCCCATGACTGATTGACAATGACAAACAATAGATCAATAATATGTGTCGATGCTGGCAACACACTGCTAGCCCTCTGTAGCCAATTGGCCGGCCCAATTGGAGGGAATTTAGAGAGGAGGAAGAGAAAAAAAAACATAGCGGACCAGACCGGCCCACATTGGGTCAACGGACCACCGGGACGATGCCCGGTATGCCAGATGGCCAGTCCACCCCTGGTTGGAAGGGACCGGGTACGGCGGTCGGCGGCGGCGACTCTGGACGCGTGTCGGGCCCTTCTCGCGGATCACCTCAGCTACAGCGCCCGCTGGGGGAACCCTCCGTTAGCGCGGGGAGCCCCCTCCGGCGGTGCGCCTCGGCTCGCGCCTAGCAGCTGACTTGGAACTGGTGCGGACCAGGGGAATCCAACTGTTTAATTAAAACAAAGCATCGCAAAGGCCCACGGTGGGTGTTGACGCGATGTGATTTCTGCCCAGTGCTCTGAATGTCAAAGTGAAGAAATTCAATGAAGCGCGGGTAAACGGCGGGAGTACCTATTGGCACTCAAAACAGGTCAATCTGTTTTAGACAGGGTTAAAAGGTCCTGTTTTAAATGATCCTTGTGGTATTTTGACCAAAATATGTTACAGACATTTCAATAAGACCCCAAGGAACCATATCAAATGTGATAAAATGGGTATTATATGTCTCTTTAGTTAAATCAAAGATTGTTTCATAAATCTGATTCAATTTGTGCTCATTAAAAGGTAAGAGTAAGAAAGTGCTGAAATAATTTAAAATAGTGCTTTTTAATACATTTAGAAATTATATTACTAACTATATGTATTATATGTACTGTGCTAGTCCATAGAGTGTCATTTTGGTTGGTGGTGTGCCCCAGGATTTTATAAATGTAAAAAATGTGCCGCGGCTCAAAAAAGGTTGAAATTCACTGATTTACACCATGTTTTTAGCCTATATTACCTCTGATATCCTGGAGACGCGTTCACATTCACAGAAACCCGTCTACTGGCGATGTGAATGGAGTCTATCACCTTTTATATATATATATATGTTAAAACCACATATATTTGCTAATGTTTGTGTAAAAGCTGTATGATTGACAACACCGTGCACTTTGCAGAATACAATAGGTGAAACAAGATATATCATGAGTAAATTAGAAATTTTCTCACATAATCTTCTGACAGTGTAACAGTTTGGCTTCGTTCCAAACTCTCTGATCAGCTGGAGGTCTGTGGACGGCTCGCTGCGACCGCTGCTCAGCTGACTGAGTCACGGCAGTCAATCGTTTCGTCTTGGAAAATTATTTTCTCCAAAAATCAAAACATATTTTTGTATTTTTCGGTTCATCATCTGTGACTCATGCAATTCTTTGCTGTTGACTGATTTATTCATTTCGAGGAAGTCATCATCGACTTGTTTCCTCTGAAGCAGCGGAACATGTTTCACCAGCATTCAGAGTCCAGCAGGTTAAACTGGACGAACAAACACTGAGGCTGCTGGAACCGAAAGACTCAATACAGACATGCTCGCTAGATTATGCATTACGCTGTAAAAGCCTGTAATGACACTGGTATTGCTCCATTCAAAACTAATATCTGTTGTACTAACAGGGTTTCTGCAGGGTCTTAAAAAGTCAGAAATTCATGAATCTGAATTTTGGGCCATTAAAGGTTTAAATATGTTAAAATATGATGTGCTTAAACACTTTTCGGTAGGTCTTAATTCACAACACTCCCGACTTGGATTTCGAAAAGTTTCTGCTTGTTGTTTTCCCAAAAACGTGGCATTTTGAGGGTTATTCTCGACTAGGCCACTTGATCTTAAATAGAAAATTAAAAATATAAATTAAATAAAGTCTTATAAGAGAAAATATGGTTTCCTTTTTGGAACTGTCAGCAGAGTTTTTACATTCATTGTTTTGGGTGCTGCACCCAAGTCGTCTAATTATACAAAAATTCCTGCGTATATGTTGGTTTATGAAATATGAACAACCTGTTTAGAGGCCTGACGTTGTGTCTTCTGCTAATTTCAAGTGCGACAAAAAAAAAACACACACACGATCAACAGCCTGGAGCTAAAAGAGGTGCTGTGGTCGGTGTGATGTCCTGTTAGAAGAGGTTTTCTCTGCCAGCTATTCAAGCACGTTGCACGACACCACTCGGTGAGCAGCGCTTCACCAAACAACCGCAGTCCCTTCCCCTTGTGTGGTTTCAAAACAAGCAATAAAAAGAAACAGGAGTATGAAATAAATATAGGTAAACACAAGTCGAGGTAGTGAGGGTGATGAGTGTTGAATCTCATGCCGCGATTTTGATTGATGGCATTTTACTTCAAAGATTTTGGAGAGTTGCATTAGTTGCCTTACAGATAGGGCTGTGCAGAGTGGCCAGAATATGACTCCTGGTTTCGTCTTGGCAGGTCAGAGTCAGTCTTCTCTTTGTAACTTCCCTGTTTGTTTGAATTGCCTTGATGCAAAGCAACTTACAATTATTACACTCAACATCTATGAGGGGCCATTTAGGGGTTCAGTATCTTGCCAGGGACATACAGATACTTGCCCACATACTGAACTCAAACACAGTTTCTATTTCCTGTGTTTTATTGTTGCATCATGCTCACTTAGTGCCCAGGTGAAGAACATCCTTGTGTGTTATGTAATGACACAAGCTGGAGTGCAGGTGATGGGTTTCTGATGTTGTGTGGGAACAGGTCGGCTGGTGAATGCTGTGTATCAGTGAGTAAGACTAGATGGTGCACAGGGAACAGGGTGGAGATTTGTTTTGTGTGGTGCGATCAGGAGTTTGCTGTAAGCTATTGTAATACTATAGGTTTAAATGGCTTATTGTGAGAGCTTAGTGATAAGTGACAGGGTGGACTGCTCTTTTCTCTGAGCAGTTTTTTGATGACGCAGTCAGAGGGAAGAAGAAACTGCAGCTCCAAGAAACATGGAACGTCTCGAAGGGGAAAACCCATCAGCAGCTGCTGGAGAGCAACAGTACATCAGATTCCACTGTGAAACGAGGGCTGTCTAGAGAGTTCTTTTAATTTCATGTGAACAATGTTTTCATACCGCCTAATTGCCTTGTGGAGCTCATTACACACCCAATGGAATTCATGCTTCGGCTAATCAGTGATTCTAGATGCCATCACAACACATGCTGGTGTCATGTCAGCTTTAAACAGTGCGGTCTGAAAGTATTCTGACATCTTCACTATCTAAGGATAGGCAACACCCGTGGCCAGAGGCCATTATGTTTTTTGGTTGTCCCCTTATCTGTTTGTCCCCGGAACGCCTCAAGGGAATTTCTTTAAATTTGTAACAAACCTTCATTTGGACTTGAGTAACAACAGATTACATTTCATTTTAAACGTTCATGTGAACATGAGGTCTTTGGAGGACCAGGACCAAACGACTCGAGAATTAACCATAGCCAGTCTAAAAAGATGAACAACGCTTCTCCACTTTCTCTCACTGTTTTTAAAACTTTAAAACTTACCGGGAAAATGGGCACTTGAACAAAAATCAGTTCGATAAGAACTAACTAAAATGACACAAACTATTTTTATAGTCTGATCTCTAAATTGTACTTAGTTGGTTTGGTCCAAGTCCAATCCACTAACAGGGAGGAGGTTGTCTTTATGACCTATATTGTAACTAGCCACCATACTTTTTATTAGTGTGACGTTATAATGTCCCCTAAAAACACTTTTCTGGCTACATGCAACATCGTAACTCAGCAGCACGAGGGGAGGTGTTGATCATATTGATTGTGCTAAAATCATTTAAAAAAAAATCCTCATCAATCTACTGAATGCCCCATAATGACTGAACGAAAACAGAATCATTGTGATCAATACAAGCTCATGAGGAGAACTGTCTTTAGTTACAATATCAACACGTACTTGTTGTGTTGTCGTGGACCAGACATTTTTTTTATAAAGGTTCTTTTTCATCTGTGGTCACGAATGTCAGCGTTTGTTTCATCTTAACAAGAAATATTGCATCAACCTTCATTTTCCGTTTTTAAATCATCAAAGTGTTTAAATCTCTACCTCGGATTCACATGGAGAGAGACTGTGTTTTGCTCACACTGTTGCCAGGAGACTCCCCGGGTTTGGGTTTTTGGAAAGCCTGAGTGGACCAATCAGCTCTTTGTTGTTGCAGTAGTCCACCAATCAGCTGTGGGCCTGGGCCTTGTGGGGGCGGGCTGCTCCTGTGTTTTTTCCTCTCACTGCAGGGGGTGGGGGCAGGGCCGGCACTCAGGGCTGCTCAGTTGACGGTGTGCACACGTATATGCAGGAATGTGTGCGCTTGCGATCACACACACACACACACACACACACACACACACACACACACACACACACACACACACACGACGATCCTGTGTTTTCCCTTTGTACTTTCTCTTTCTCTTCCTTTATTCAAACTGGGTCATTGCATATAACAAGCCTATATATATACGTATATATATATATATATATATATATATATATATAAGCAGCCTATCATATTCTATTCTCCACACATCATATTTGGTTTTCCAGTCGTGCAGTCGCAAATTCTCAGCCTCTGCAGGTACTTTCACAATTTGTTGGAGCAAACCTGTGAAACCAGTGAGATCTAACACAGCATGTTTTTCTGCAGGTCTCTCAATGTTATCTTTTCCTTCATTCACACTTGCTGGTGCCCGTCCTGTCAGCGGGACGCACAGACTTGTATTTGCTGCTTCCTCTGAAAACATATCTTCTGTGGTTATCATTGACCCCATTTATGTGATTCAGCCGCCTGGTAACCAAAACAGGGGGACTAGGATAACCAAGTGTACGTCACTAGATATTAAGGTCCTTGAAGTTGAGCGGTGCAACGAGGCAGGAATGGCGCACGAGCTCCATGGAATCAATTTAAACTTGTGATAGTGTGGAAGAGGATGACATCAAGTCCTATCACACACGTGTTGACTTTCAATTTTGACGTCTTTCTCGACATTTGACTTTGTGATTGTGACACTGATTGTGAAGTTATGAAACACTAAATAAAAACTGTATTGTTGTTCGTTTGGAGTCTGTCACATAAAATAATGAATACTTCCTGACCTCTCTGCCTCTCTCTCTCTGCCTCCAGGTGATCGGCCTGTTAGACGTTTTCACGCCAGCGACGAGCTTAGAAGAGTTCAGTGATGTGTAAGTCACCTTCTCTCTCCTGTTCACCCTCGTCTTTTAGTTTTTCTTTCTCGAATTTCATCCCACACGTCTGTTTCTCTGCCTCGCTTCTGTCTCAGCCTCTACTGCTTCAGTTTCTCTCTTTCTAACACAATGAGAGCGTTCACATCAGATTAACACGGGACTGAATCTAGAGGGACAAACACATTACAATCCATAGCATCATGTGAGTCCAGAATGTGGCGGGTTTTACCCGCCACATTCTGGACCCTTGATTACGGTGAATCAAGGGTGAATCAAGGGTGAACATCACAGTCTCCATGGTAACAGCCATCTGTGTATGATACTCAATCAGCGTCCTTGAATCCTCTGCATGGAGTCATCAGCTTGTTTCACATTTGTGGTGATGCGAGATGACCCCCCCCCCCCCCCCCCCCCCCCCCCCCACCACACACACACACACACACACACACACACACACACACACACACACAACTGAAGTTAAACAATAAAGATAGTCATTTGTCTTTTTTGTGGAATGAGGTCGGATGGAGCAGAAACTTCACATTTAAAAAGCGACCACAAGTGGCCTGAAGCTGATCTGTTGTCTGTATAAAGATGCTACTTTCAGGGAACAATAAGTAAACAGTTCTGTATTCGAACCTTCTTTTATGCATCTCTTCCTCTCTCTTACTTTCTAACTGTGCAACTGAGTTTTCTTTTAAAGCAGGTATAATTTAACTCAATAGTAATTAAGACAAATTAAAATGAATTGGTGTGTAATTCGATTATTATATTAGAAACTAATAAAGGTTATTTTATTAACAAAACAACGAAATACTACAAAAAACTAAAATAACGACACCACACTAGTCACTAGTCGGAGAGAGGGACATTTGGAGACCACATCTGACAGCTGTGTGATTTGCAGGTATTTGGTGACCCACCTAATGGGGGCGGATCTCAACAACATCGTCAAGTGTCAGAAGCTGACTGACGACCACGTCCAGTTCCTCATCTATCAGATCCTCCGAGGCTTGAAGGTCAGTGAAGTTACCAGCGCCACACAATCGTCCAGGTCGGCCCTGGACCCTCAGATGGCTCCCTCGCACCCTCGCTCTCTTAATATACAGATTTTGTGAGAGACCAAATTTTCTTTGGTCTATACATTGAAAATGTAAAATATAAATTTTCTCTGATATTTAGCGGAGTATATGTTGAGACATATAATAATCTCTTAGACTTACTCCACACTACTTGGTTTTTGTTTAAAAATGCATTAACTCTGCTACAGATACATCTGGCGTCCACACTACTCTGGAGTTTTAGAGTATCTGAAACAGGGAAGCTTGAAAGTGCTGCAGGTCCTGTAGTAGTTTATAAACTCCAGGGTGCAATTTTAGTCTGGATGGAAACGGAGAAATGGAGAAGTTTGGAAACAATGATGTAGACACTCAGCTGCTTGCTGATTGGGTCTGTCCATTACCCTCAGCTACCAGTGTAGAACGCTGCATGAATAATCAATTACAAGGGTTGCTGACCCAGTTCTCTAACAGCTGTTGTGCAGTTAAATTGAGCATTTTGCAGTGATACAACTACTACATATCCAGCGGGACGCGGATGCCCATTGTACGTGTGGAGCCAAAATGCTGTTTTCAAACAAATAAGTAGTAATATCAACGTATCCATCGTCTAACTGATGGTCCTTTGAATGAGAATTGACCTATATTAAGTTTTTCTGTTTCCTGAACTTTGAAATCTAACCCCAAAGTAAACAGACCAATTTCAAAGTATCTGAGCCTCAAGGTACTGTCATTGATTTCTGAGAGGACACAATACTTTTAAATGAAAAATTGTTTTACATCTTATGTTTGGTCACCTGTAAATCACTTTGAATTGCATTTGGTTTGTTTGAAAGGTGCTATATAAATGATAAGTTGATGGATTAATGGATTTATGAATATATTATGATGATCTTTGTAACTGTGTTTAACAGTTTCTGTTTCTGATATTTATTATTCATATGTATACTGTATCTGCTGCCCTTAATAATACATGTGTATATATGTGACATTTGAGCACATATGTTGTGGAATGACATATATTCGACAAAGAGCTTATCTCAGAGAAAATTTCACATCCCATTATTTTTTAGAGTGCAGTGAGTTTTAACAGTGTAGATCCTGTATCTGCGTCTGAGGTTGAGCACACACAAACTCGGACAGCTAATACTGTGATTAATAGAAATAACAAATAGCATTCATACAAATAGCGTATTTAAGTAATCCATTTTCCTCTTTCCTCCCACAGTACATCCATTCTGCAGATATCATCCACAGAGTAAGTGATGAGGACCCTGTTGCATAATTTGAATAAATTACATTTCCTTTTAGCTCAAGGATTTCATCCTGAAAGTGACGTCTGTGTTTCTTCCCCTCAGGACCTGAAGCCCAGTAATCTGGCTGTGAATGAGGACTGTGAGCTCAAGGTGTGAAACAATCGACTTCCAACAATCTTCACTATGTGATTAAGCTCATTGTGGAGGGGCAGGTCTTCATTTAAGTGTGCTTTCTCCCTGACGTTGTTTCCCTCCACTTCTTCTCTGCTGCTCTTACTCACAAATGTAACTCCACCCGTCAGATCCTGGACTTCGGTTTGGCACGGCACACAGACGATGAGATGACGGGCTACGTAGCCACGCGATGGTACCGGGCCCCGGAGATCATGCTTAACTGGATGCACTACAACATGACAGGTACAGATGTTCAGCCGTTATTCATTTGGCCTGCTGCTTAATGCATCATTAAATAAGCTGTGTGTGATTTCAGATAATTGGAATTGTGTTGAAATAACTCGCTGACGTTGGTGTGTTCAGGGTGGGTCGATTTGACAAAAAGTGCTGGAGCAGTAATGTAAAATATATATCTTTATATATACATATATATATATATATAATAATATGTATATTTAACTGTTTTCCTCTCTGACGTCACTTGTTAATTATTTATAAGACAAGAAATGATGAGGGGTGATTATAAAGGAACTAGGGCAGCATTTCAATTTTCTGGTTAATTGGTTTCTATGTTACGATGCAGCACGGACCAAAGACAGACAGTTGCTTTGCTGGATGGCATAAGTAACTGTCTGTTTAGTTGTGCAGAGATGCTCAAATACAGTTAGCAGAGTACCTTTGTTTATATATTACCTGTTTTTATAATATTTTATAATTGTTTAAGTTTTGGTTTCCTTTAACTTGGACACTAAAGCCCTTTGCAAATCAAAGGTTCAATGTGTCCATGTCGGACGATGACATCCTGGAAAAGAGTCTCAACACTTTCTGAATGTACTGTATGTGTCCAATGTGCAACCTTATCTTGGTAAAAAAGACACTTTTGATAAATATAACTGATACTGAATATGAAGAATAGGTAAATTCGATCTTTGTCACCATGCTGCATGATTTTTCTTTGTAATTTAACAGTGGATATCTGGTCAGTTGGCTGCATCATGGCTGAACTACTCACTGGACGGACGCTCTTCCCTGGTACAGACCGTATCCTTCCATCGCTGTCATTGTCTTGCAATACTTGAATGGCTCTTTGGAGTCAACATGTAGGTGTTGTGTAGATGGTTGCAGAGGATTGCATTGCATTCTGCTGTTTTGTATATACTTGTGATTCAATGTACAGTAACCTCTATGAGGATTATTGTCTGCTGCACCGCCAGGCTTTCCCACCAACTGTTGCTTTATTTTTACTGCAGCGTTTCATACACAATCAAATGAAAACCATTGTTAATAATTGAAAATTGTGAGCCAGAATAGTCAAGGAAACGTGTGTGTGTGTGTGTGTCTGTGTGTACGTGTGATAAAAGTTGGAGTACCCTGTGGACAATGACTCAGTGCTGCCCACAGTTTCTCCACTATACAACACACCTTCCTGTTTCCCTCCCACAGAGCTTCACATGTGCACTAGCAGAGTATTCATGTGTTTTAATACAAACCTATACAGGAAGACTTACTGATATTAAGATACACACACACACACACACACACACACACAAACACACACATCCTTGCAAACTATAGAGGTTGGCACACACTCTGTCGTGGTCATGGTCCTAAGATGAATAGCAGGGGTCGGCTGCTGCATATGCAATGTGTTTGATTCCTGTTCTCTATTATCAATTCACACAAAGTGGTCAAACACAGTATTTACTTTGATTAACAAATGTGAATTAAGTGCGTAACTTCATGAATTCACATTGATCCCTTTTGAAAAGTGGGAAAAGTATGCCAGAACAGCTTGTGATGTTTCAGTGGAACTTCCATTGGGCGTTCCTCTGTCAGATTCAAACTCGCTCCAGTTAAGATAAATGGTTGTGTTTGGCCCAACTGGTTCAGGACAGATGGAAATTGGTCAGAATGGGAGGCGGGCCGACCCCAGAGAGTGAATAAACATGAGCATGCTGATTGCTCTGTTTTTCAGGATAAAATAATTGGGGACAGCTTGTCCAATTGGCGCTGTGCTTAAAGTCGGCATCAAGTGAGGTCAGAACCATTATGACCAGATCACCTCAGACTGTCTGTGAGCAGTTCACTGACTCTATAAAAAGCAGTTTATTTAGCTGTTTTCTTACACACATTTGTCTTACTTGTTGACTGCAAATATCAGGGGACTGTTGGAAATGTCAGTTTGCAAAAAAATTTAAAAAAGGATTATTAGTATCCGATGACTGAAAGCAAAATATGTGAACAATTCTCTGCTTTGAGCTTCTCAAATCTTCTCCAAACATTTTTGTCAATGTTTGAAATTTTAATTTTAATGGCAGAATAATCAGAAATGAAAATAATAATTAGTTGCTTAGTTTCCCTCTTCTAACTACCCAATCAAAACTATTAACCTAGCAACCTAGGCCCTGTTTATTTTTGCCTATTAAAACAGCACAATCTAAGTAAAAAAAAAAAGAATGCTCAAATCGCTTGTCAACTTCCTGGCTCACATTTCAATTTTCTTAATTTTTTATTAATGATAGAAAACGTCTCATCCGACAGATTTGGCTGGTCGTACCTCTTACTCCTCTCTCTTTATCTGACACCCTCCATCCAGCCATCCCTCCTGTTTTCCTTCATGTGTGAGTGGTAGACATTGATCAGTTGAAGCTTATAATGATGCACGTTGGATGCCCAGGGCCAGAACTCTTGATGAAAGTCTCTTCGGAGTCAGTGAGTGTTAAAGTACCATCCCACCCACTCGTTCCTTTGTGTGTGTGTTGCCTCTGTGTTGCCCTTGCAAGGGAGAGAGTCTCTGTACTGATGGTCCTGACGCTAGCACCAAGACGCTGCATTCTGTCAATGTGTGTTTTCTACACGGCTTCATTTGCTCTTAGACACAAGGCTTTGATTCCCACTTGTCTCTAGCATGTTCCATGACTTCTTACAGTCTTCTAATATCTTTGTTTGACCTCTAGTGCAGCACTGGGTAACCATAAAGTGTTGCTGTGTATCAAAGCTTAGAAACTGACTTCCTCCCTCTTCCATCCTCTTCATCCTCACCCTTTGTATGACTCCCCCACTGAATATCAATTGCCCTAACACCCCTGCTCTGTGACATGCTGATCTTCATGTTATGATGCCCCTTGACTCAGAAGCTGTAGATATAAACCAGCTGCAGCAGATAATGCGCCTGACGGGGACACCCCCAGCCTCCCTCATAAGCAGGATGCCCAGCCATGAGGTGAGCCAAGCGCCCGCCCACCTTCCCACGTGCCCCGGCACCTAAACCCATATTCCTCTTTACAGGCAGATACCGTTAGAATCAATGTGTTGAAATATTTCCCACCAGTCCTTATTTTCTGCATATTAGCCTCTGCTCTCACACAACTTATTCCCTGTTTCCTCTCTGACTCACCGTTCTTGTCACAGCAGAGCTTCCTAGAGTGCTTTGCCAGTGCAGCTATAGTGTATGTTGATGAGCTGAAGCTGTTTGCACTGGTATCACATATTGATTCTTGAAAATAAGGGCACAGTGTTTGTTAATGGGTGTTAATTAAAGTGCAGGCAGCAGGAAAAGATGTGCAGTTTGGAAAATCTCACCAAATAATTAACTATTTTAGCTGTAGCTGTTCAAAATAACTGATTCTTTTAAGACCTTTCACAGTTGTTGTGTTTCATCTCCCACAGGCGAGGAACTACATTAATTCACTCCCACACATGCCCAAGAGGAACTTTGCTGATGTGTTTATTGGCGCCAACCCTCTCGGTGAGTTCCCTTTTCTCCATCAGCCTCTGACTTACATTCCACTGGCTAACTCACTCCCTCTAGTGGTGGCATGAAGACAGTGTTTTCTAAGGGCAATCCTCAGTTCCATGTTAGAACAGTATGAAACATTATGTGTGTTGTTATGAAATGATACAGTTTAAACACTTATCTGGATGAGTTACGGTGCTGTCACACCTTCAGATTGGTTTATTTAATCTGAATCAAGGGTGAAAAATGATTCAGTGTTAGTTTAAAGATCAGGTCGAGTTCTTGTTTATACTGACTTTATACAAGAGGAGTAAACATGACACTGTTTGCAAGTCATTGATTGGACGGATTTGGTACATGTCTTCCTGCATCACCCAAATTCAGATGACTGACAGACCCGACTTATAATGCTTCTAGTCTTTATGTTCTCTTGAGCTGCAAAGACATCACAGAGCAATACTAATTAGATGTCATTTGTATAAACAGGCTGTAAATTACAATGTGCAGAGACCGGATGAAATTATGGAAAATAAAATTTGAATGGACAACGTGAACTGCTTGACACGCCACGTTGATGATGATTCTAACGTGCTACCAACGCAAAAATAATAATAATAAAAAACAAAAAACAACGCAAGTATCAATGTGCTGTAAACAAAAACACATTCTGAGTGTGAAAACCCCAGGATTTAGGGACTAGTGTTTAGGTTGACATTCTTCAGTTTATTCAACAACAGATTGTCATTATTAGCGTTCCTGTTAAACAAGTCTGTGCTGTTTGCTCTCTTCTCGTTCTGACTATTGTTCTTCTCTTTGCGGTGGTGGTGTAGCGGTGGACTTGCTTGAGAAGATGCTGGTTCTGGACACAGACAAGAGGATCACAGCGTCCGAGGCTCTCGCTCACCCGTACTTTGCTCAGTACCACGATCCAGATGACGAGCCGGAAGCGGAGCCTTACGACCAGAGCTTTGAAAGCCGCGAGCTGGAGATCGAGGAATGGAAGAGTAAGTTGGCACGTTGTGGCTATATTGTGGATTCCTATTCTATGGTTTGCAAACTTTGAGGTGGAAAATATATATATTTAGGTTACGTGTTAAGTATGTATGCTCAGTAGTTTGGATAAATCTCACTTTATATTTTTCAGAATTAACCTATGAGGAGGTGGTCAGCTTCTCACCGCCATCGTTCGACGGAGACGAGATGGAATCCTGAGGAGGAATCGCCTTTTTTTTTATTCCATCTATTATTTTTCCAACGGACACTCTTTATGGACTATCAGTCTAATGTGACTATCCACCACTACCCTCACACACACATCGCACAAACATGACATTCAAGTGCCTGCCGTCATTCATCTCTGGGGGACATTGCGATATCAGGGATACGACTCTACTTCCTGGTCATCCAGCCCCCCACTTTGTCATTTTTGTTACCTTACATCCCCAAAATGTTGAGGCCGACTGTTAATTCTCCTCATATATTGTTTAATTTTTGCCTCTGACATTTGTTGTTTATATTGTGCCCTTATTTGATTCAAAGAGCTAGAAATAACATGTCAGTATCTTAAAGTAAATGGTAGAAATTGAACTGCTGATATGTTTTTTTATACAATTGGACCACCAAGCAGTAATCTAGGAATAGTTTCAGACCACAAAGCGTCTAGAGTTAATATTCTCTCCACATACTAAATTAAATGTTATTCCTATCTGTGCATAGAACTGTGTAATTATGACAGCAAACAGTATTTGTACATGAGTACTTCAGGTAAAACAGTAACTATATGTGTGTAATAGTTATTATTGGCCCCTTTTGACAGTATTTTTTAACTAGAGATTAGCCGTAAAAGGGCATATAAACAGATACAGTAGGTAATTTATTTCATGTGTGTACAGAATAGTCTAGAAAATGTAAAATGTTCATCTCTAAAAGGAAAATTCAACCCTTCATTTTTCTTATTGTTGGATTTGAAGACTTTCAGAGTCCAGAACTTAGTTTGCAGAGTTTTGCTCATTTAATATTTTTATTATTTCCCACTCCTCTTCCATATCCATTATTTTAGCTCCTCTGTTCTGTCGTGCCAGAGGACGGTTCCAGCAATTAGTCACGTACAGGACCACTTGAGCATGATATAGCCACTTGAGGCTCACTAGTTTATTGCAATTTTGATGTTTTCTATCACAACATCAACTGACAATGTAATATAATCATATTACATTTATTAAAACACAGTTATATTGATGTATATTGAATGTCGGGGGCACCAGTTTGCCTATATTTATGATCTTTTCTTATGCTGTTTGTATATCGATGTAAAAGAGAATAGTATTTGTCAGAATCTTAAGGTTCTTTTTATTATTTATGAAGAGCTTACTGTCTCAGAAACTAAAGGTATCGTCACTAATCTCACAGATAAATCCGGCCGTGCTGACTGCACTTACAGTTTGTGCAGCAGAGCCCACAACGACCACGTCAGTTTAAATTCAAAGACGACCTTTGCTCATCTTGCAGTTGTTTCTAGCTCTGCTTTTTTAAAGAGTTTCTACATCAATGTATTTATCTGATATATTCCCTGAGGTACTGCCTTCCAGATTGATCCTATTATCAAACAAAATGTCGACGGAAACAACCAGAAATCCAAATATTACAAGTTAGTTATCCTTAGATGTTCTGGCTAATCTCCAACGAACGATATCAATGTCTTTACTATTTAATTTGCAACTGCTTTCATGTTACTGTGTTTTCATGTAGTCTTCTTTTTCTTAATGTATTATTTTATTTCTTGTGTTTTAAATCAGGAGTTGATGTAATTCTGTATAATTGTCTGTTTTTCATTAGCAGTGCTAGAAGCATATTTGTAATTCATTTGAATGATTTATTAGGGCACATGCTTATGGAAAAGAGTTTATGTTTACTCACTGGATGCTGAAGGGCAATGCTGAAGCCTCATACTCTATCGTCGATTAGACACAGTATTTATCTCGTCCATATCCCAGTTAATTTGCTTATTATTGGTTATAGTTGCTTTGCCTGAAGATGTGTTCATATCTTTTTACAATGTACTTTATCACATGTACCAAGACAGCAGGCCATACCACATGTAAATACCACCATTAGAAAATAAAGACTACTATTTTTCAAACCTGGAACAGTGTACGGTGAGTCTTGACTGTCAGGATCAACACAAACGAAACCACAGACCACATCATAGCATTCTGCTTCACTGGCTTGTGGGCCAACAAAGATGACTTCAATTCTTCTGCTCACATTAAAGCGCTTCATACCCTGGCTCCCCCATTCCTGCTGGACCTTCTCCATCCACACACCCTTTCCCGA
Organism: Pleuronectes platessa; assembly: GCF_947347685.1. Taxonomy (NCBI): domain Eukaryota; kingdom Metazoa; phylum Chordata; class Actinopteri; order Pleuronectiformes; family Pleuronectidae; genus Pleuronectes; species Pleuronectes platessa. The sequence goes on from NC_070627.1 coordinate 18,001,923, forward strand.
GTCCTGCACTGCTCCTCGGCTGCTCTTCCCTCTTCTCTCTCCCAGGTGCCTCACATCTGCCAACTAGACTCGATTGAACTCACTACTGAAAAATACATCTGTGACATAATATGGTATATATATATCTCTAACTGATCAGATTTTGACCTTTGAATTTACCTTAAGGGTTAGGGTTAGGGTTAGTTTATTTGCTTCTTAACCTGTGACAAACATTGGATTTAATTTTTTGATTCTTCCTGTCATATTTTTTATATTGATAGCTGTTTTTGTCTCCTAATCTGATTTTAACACTTGATTTTGGTTTGATCATTCATGTATTTACTTAGTATTTATCATAAAGTGTCCTTAGTTGTCTAGAAAGTTACAAACTATTGTTATAGCTATAATTATTATAACTTTACATATAATGTCATTCATAGAGCACTTTGCAATGCAAAGTGCAAAGTGCCACATAATAGAAAACAGAGGGTTCAAATACAGAAGGAAATATACAAATAACAGTAATAAAAATAGAGCTAAAAGAACAATGAATAAATTCAGGAATATGCCTCCTGAATTATTTATATTATTATTATGAAGATGATGATGATTATTGTTATTATTATGATGATTACAATGAGGATGATGATGATGATGATGATTATTATTATTGTAGTGTAAGAGTGTAAGTAGATAGAAACTTCTAGGATAACCCAAACTCTAAGGGAGGAAAAATGAAATAAACATTCTACTGATAATATAATATGTCAACTTCAGTTTATTTATATTTATTTATAGGAAACTCAATTTATTGTGTAAAAGTTGAATTTAACATCTTAAAGAAACCATCGCATGTCACGATGTGTGACACCGGTTCTCTGCACGCCCCGCCCCCTACAGGCCATGCCTCTCTCTGGTGCCGTGTTCAATCTCGCGCATTTTAGAGTTGCCATATCTCCCGACGGTCCGTGAAGGCAGCTTGTGCTCTGACTGGTAACCAGCATGGAAAGAAAAGGTAACGTTGCTAACTGAAGCCCAACGCGTTTCCCACACAGCTCCTCTATCACCCATGGGTTTCCTCGGGACGTTCCTCTGATCGACGCATTCTCGTCTTGCCCGTGACACCGGCGTCGGTTCGGTTGGTGAAAAGTAATAGTGGACCATGCGCTCCGCTCTGTGTGTATGTGGGTGGAAACAGTTAGCTAGCTGTAGCCGTCACTAGCATCTGTCCGCGTACAAGTCTGCGCCAAATTCTACATCCAGAGTCAAAAGTGACCGGCACAGTCCGTAGAACCACCACAGGCTTTACCTGGGACCTGTATCACACACATAAAACTGCGTACTGTTCTCTGTGAATAACACTTCAGTTACCGTAGCCGCTGACGGCTATAAAAAAGGCTCTTATTTGAGGTAACACAGCGCCGAGGCTAATTACTCCAGCTACCTGCTAACGCTAGCCGCTGAGAGATGCTAATGAAAGCTGGAACTGCGTGTTTGTTTGTTTTACACCTGCAGCCCCGAGGCTCCCCGGCTCCTCTTCACCCAAAACAAGGAAATAGTCCTAAAAACAACAACCCGACCCCCCCGGGCTCCGGACTGAGACCCACACGTGAGGCGTGGAGCTTCGCTTCAGTCCGGTTCACACTGTTTTCTCTGTGCTTTGCAGTGCTCGCAATGCAGGCGAGGAAGAAGAGGACAAAGCCCAGGAAGCCTGGAAAGAAGTAAGATGAAAATACTAAACTTTTTCTATTTTCTCCCGAAACATAAAGCAGAGGGTAATGGCATTATCAGTCCACGTGTTTCTTCTCTTTGGGATGAGAGAAGCAAACGGATGGGCTAACAATAAGTATCCCGCTAATTATTGTTATTTCGCTTAAATTTAAAGGCTGACATTTTCACCTGAGGAAAAGTTGTTGATTTAAACTCTTCTTTATGAGCAGAGAATGACAGACACTGAATAAACAACAGAACTGTTTACAAATGTGAGGTCGATGTGTATGCATTGTATAGATCGACCACAATCAATATTTACTGAACCTCTGTTGTGTTGCTATTGATCAAAAAATATATTGCGCTGATTATTGATCATGAACATTGCCCTGATCCGTAACTTAAACATAGATAAAAAGGGAATCTGTATCCCACTGGGATACACTTACAATGGGCTCGAGTAGTTTTAAGTGCTTGATTTGACATTATTCACATAGTTGATTATGAGTCTCTATAGCTGACATGAGTGGATATTTATATAAATGTGGGGAGAATTCCTTAAACAATATATATCTATATACACTGATTAGCCACAACATTAATATTAGTAACTTGTTTAATTCTGAACCATCAGTAATGTGATTCAAACTGATTTTGTTGGTCATGTTGTTTCATGGCTTCAAAAATACACGGCTCTGCCATAGCATTGCAACCTTTGACCTATGTTGTGGCTGATCAGTGTACAGGTACAAATTCAGTTGAAGTTAACCCATCAAATAATAATAATTCAGACTCAAGTCCAGACACCATGCTTTAGGGTCCGTCCTGTCCAATGGCCATTAACTTGTGACATTCCGACCTCCAGTAGCGTAGAAAATATGTATTTGAAATTAATGTGAATTGGTTTATCATCACTGTTGTTCTTACTTCTTTTTGGTATATAATCATCACAATCAAGTGTGTGTCTATATGTATTATATGTTATTGCCACTCTTGTGGTGCAGTGGGGGTCGTTCACTATCCAGAAGGTCGGTGGTTCGATCCCTGGCCCCTGTAGTCTGAAGTGAAGATGCTCAACCCCTAGATGGCCCCCTGATGGCTGTGCAGGCGATGTTTGAATGGTGAAAAAGTTCAGTGTATAGTAGCAATGTGTGAATGAGGAAATGTGACTTTTTCTGTAAAGTGCTTTGATTAGTGATAGACTAAAACAGTGTCATTTAAAAACAGTAATTTTACCATATAAAGCTGTGGCTGTTTGGATTCAGTGAGATATGCTGTGGACTGCAACTTGGGAACCTCCAATTTATTACATTCTGTAATGGCACCATTTAAAATATGCTGACGTAGCTATTAGTTCTGTTTTGCAGTTTGCACATGGATGTGCACACAGTCACTCCGGATTACTGTGATACTGAGGAAATCTTGAAAATGTCATGATTCATAAAAATGTGCATCACTCAGCCGCTGCCCAAGCTGCTGACCCTGCTGATCATCCGGCCAAACTACAATAACCTACCTCCCTATTTTTATCATTATTCATGTTCAGTAACAGTGGTGCAGTGCAGCAGCTTTCAGTCAAGAATGCATCATTTCTGTCTGTAACCATCAAGCGAGTGGAAAGCACCAAAGCGTAACGAAACTCCTCAACTCTCTCTCTCTCTGCCCCTCTTTCTCTCTCTCTCTCCCCCCTCTCTTGCCCTTCCATCCAACACACTCTCTCCCTCCCACCCTCTTGTGTCAGTCATTTCGTTGTGGCTGCTGCACTGAGAGAGCATGCCGTAGCCTTTGCTCAGTTGAAGAGCCACAAGAGAGGAGAGCAGGTCCCAGCAGCCGTAGACAAGCTCTTTATGTGCCACTTGACTTTGCTGAGTTAGTTTAGTTAGTTAGTTGGTTAGTGGCCTCTGGGTCATGTGGCTCCTGGACTGGATCTTCTCCATCAATATCGCCGTGGTGAAGCTAGCCAGCGGCCTCGCATGCAAGTGAGTAGTGCAGCACTCCACCTGTGTATGCTTGATAACGATTACGAGATGTCAGAGTCATGTGGTCTGCTCTGCTTGATGGTCGAGTGGTGATGGGTGTCGGCCAGTTTACACTGAGCATGGCTGACTTATTGATGGCTGGATCATACTTGATTAAGAAGCAGATGCTGACTATACTGCGTGCACCTGACTGCCTGCATGGTTGCTTTTGGTATGCCTGTGTGCAAGTAAGCAAGAACGTGAATGATGATGTCCCTCTCTGGTTTTTGCTGCCAGCTTTTAAAATAGTTCATCCACCCGGTTTTATTCCTGCATTCACTGCATCACATATTTTTGCATCACTTCAAACATGAAACTAGTTGTTTGTGTAACTTTCTGTGCCTCAGATGTAATGTTAGGACTCAGTGTGTACCCAGGAGGCTGAAGAGGAGTAGCCAGTGTTGCAGAGTATTTTCCAGCACCACTGCTCTCTTTTTTTTTTTTTTTGCTCTCATCTCCTCCTTCTCTCACAGGCGTAGCTGCGGTTCATTATATAACCCATCAAATCTTTTATCATGTGCAGCTCTTTGTCCTTCTATCTCTCTCTCTCTTGCCGTTTTCTCTTTTTCCCATCACATCAGTGGCAGAATTACGTAAATATGTGTGTGTTGATTGTGAAGAGGAGGCAGGTTGCTTCAGGCTGTGAATATGTCAGGGCTTTTTGTGCAGGAAGATTTGATTTAGTGAACTAAGGAAAACCTGTAGTGGCTTTACTGGTGCTGTAGTACACAAAGCTGTAGTGTCCTTTGTGAATGCGTCTTTCTCTATTGTATAAGCCATGCAATCTCTGCTCAGGGGGCCTACTGTGTATATGAAAGACACAGCTCTCCCTGTACAAACCTATTTATTACAGCCCTGTGAAAGAGAACACCATTAATTTAACAAGTTAATGCTATTATCTAACATGTGCATAGATCATGAGCAACACATTAGCCCGTGTGCTTTTAGCAGGTGTTGGTAACATAAGAGAAATCCATTGAGCACATTCATCAACAGTTTGTGTGCATTGCACCCTTGGTACAGTTACCTAGTACTGTTGCCTGATTCTGCAGCTCACTTTGCATTGATTTTATCTGAAGGGAGGGGATGATGTAAAGTTTGGCCGCACTCCATCCCCAAGAGCTCCTGTCTTCTTCTGTGCCCTCATTAATTTGACCATTGAGATCAGATGGGGCTGAAGGTGTGGAAACAACACAGCCCAGAGAAACCAGGAGACACTGACACTTAGTATAAAATACTCAGTGTTTTTTTAGTTTTTTTTTACTAGTGTCTAATCATCTAAATTATACAAATTATTATTTTCTTTACCCTAGAATGGGCCCCTTTTATTTAAATACTGAAACAGGGCCATTTAAATCAAAATAAGTTGTAATTAATGTTATTTATTTAACTGCTTCTCTTGCTATGCAGTTTAAAGTCTGCTATGAAAAATGTCTGCTCTTAATACATAACAAAATATCTTACCTTTTATATTATAAGCCAGTAAACAACCTCTAGATATGTTTATACGTTTTCATCTTTGACTCGATCTGTTCAGAATAAACTGCAGCCGGCTGTAATCTGGTGTAAGGAGAAGGGAGCTTTGAAGTGCTGTCAGAGAGCCACGCAGGTTGGTTAATAAATACTTCATGTGGGTAAATTGTTCATTAATCCTCTTTCTAAATGTGGCAAATACACACAACTTGTAAATAATACAGCTGTGGAGTTTTACCCTCTAACCAAAACCCATTTTGTTTTTATGCTGCTTTGCTACTTATGTTCTGGGATTTTCTGTTGGACACAATGATTGTAAATGTGGTACTTCAACATTAAGAGGTGCGCTGATGATCACTGCTGTTGCATAATATTCATACATACAGTTCCTTAACATCTCCGCGTGAGATATGAAAAAAAAGTGCTCCGGGTTGTAGCACTACCACGTAAAATCAATTAAGATCAAATCAGTAAAGATACAAATTATGTTTGTTTACAACTTTTCCAGTTAGGTTTTGGTAATTAAACGGATATAATGGCACTTATTCATAAAGTTCATAAATGTAGACATACGGGATTTTTAGGCCTTTTCCACATCAGACATTTGAACTTGTCACCGTAGGGCACAGATTTCACTAGAAACAATCTCAATGGTTCTACTGTGTTTTTTTTAAGAAGCTTTGACAGTTAGCAGAAATGTACAACACCAGAACCCTGACCCTCATAAATAGAAATTAGCTATCAATAATTGCATTAGTTGCGCATATCTTTTTTTTTTTTACTGGGAAATGTTTAAATATCCTCTGGCGCTCTCAGAATCTGACCGCTCGTGTGCTGCTACAAATAGTCCAGATTAAATGTTTTTTTTTCCATTGATGTTTCTAATTTGCCGTCTCAAATATCCACACTAAATTTGCAAGGCTTGCTGAAATGTTGGATGAATGAACAATCTGACCATCAGGCTCCATTTCTTGCATCAGAAACACCTCACGGACACATCATATTAATGTAATGACTAACAAATAGTCAGATTGGAAACAAACAACTCAAACACAAAAACAAATGGCATCATTTGAAAATGTAATTCCGTGTTATTGAAGTATATATGATCAATTAAAAAGGGATTAGATGACTGAATCACTGATAACAAAATAAAATCGGGGTAACTCCCAAGTCACCGCCAGAGATGAAAACCTCCTTCCTGGTGTTTAAAGGCCAACTTATTAAGTTCTGAGGGGAAATTAATCTTTTGATTAATAAATCACTGTATAAATGAAGCTATGAGTGACATCAGAAAGATTCAGTAGAGAAGACGGTCAAGTATTTGGGCACTGGGGGAGGGGGTTTTAAATTTATTTTTTCTCCCTCAAGCTAATCCAATGTGCAACTTCATTTGTCAGATAGAGATCGAGTACAGATTGTAGAACAACCCACGTCCGGGACACGCTTGTTAACTGGAACCTTGTTTTTCAGATTTTCTGTAGGTTTTGATTCATGCTTGACATCATTAATAATTGATCTTGATCGTTTTGACCAGGGTATGAAATTGTGACATGAAAATAATGAGTGCACATACAGTCTCAGTAGCAGTGCTGTTTCATTGCAAAAAATAAACTGAGTAAAGCACTGATGGAATGGCAGGCGTGTAGGAGGGAGGTGATGTTGGTGATGATGATGGACAGACGAGGAAGGGAAAGAGGGAACAGTGTTGTTTTGGTCAGACAAGGGGGGAGGAGAGGGGTGCTGATGTCGTCCCTCACCTGCAATGCAGTGCTGGGTTGTGTCACCCAATCACGTCCCAGCTGTTGGTGAAGGGGGCTGGGCCAGAGGCTGACGACAGCCAAGGAGAGTTCTCGGTCAAAGAGAGTGCGAGGGAGGGAGAGAGTGCGAGTGTGAGAGAAAAAAGTGAGTGAGGGAGTCGATGATTGTGCAGCGGTGCCCTGCGCTTCAGGACTACAGCAGTGTCTTCCTCCTCTTCGTTTTCTTCCTCTCTGTGCACAACCCCCTCTTTTCCTCTCCTCTTTGCCTCCACCTACCTCCTATAATCTCTGCATTTCAATTATCAACTCTGATCGCTTTCTCCTTCTCCACGTTTCTCTTTTCATCCCTCTCCCTGCTTTCGTTCTCTCATCCATCATTTTTTATCATTGTGGATGGAGTGAGTGTTTTTCCAATACCTGCACACTCTCCTTTCCTGTCCTTCCCCGCATCACATCCCATGGGTATCCGTGCATCTTGCAGGTAAGAGCACTGTGTGTGTTTGGGAGCAGGCATGACACAGTTGCAGGTTATTGTGAGTTATGTCTTGGTGTCTTGTGTGTAGCAAAAGTCCTTGAAGTATCCTGATTAGTGTCCATGTTCTCATCTGAGGACGTAGAACTGTCTTGGTTTGCTGCAGTGGAGAGAACAAACTTGTCCACACGATCTTGAAATGTTCCATCATCCTTTTTGTGTTTTGGTTTTAAATGTAGGAAGGCTCTTCTTGCTTTTAAAGTCACGTTTAATTTCATGCACATTTGCTTAGCATTTCTCTATACATTGCCTCTTTTCTTCCATGTAGACCTTTGTCCCTCCACCCTCTACCGTTCTGTCTCTCCATCTCACTTCCTGCTCTCCACTCCGTCAGCATTGTGTTTATTCTGGCAACAATATTTAGACCGAGTCCTTCTCCTGGGATCGAAAGGGCACATGTCAGTTTTCAATCTATCATCACAGGGATTGTAATGACATAAACTTGACATTTCATTCTTAATCTTAAATAACTGTGGTGTGATTTCAGGTAGTAAAATACTTTTAGTATTATTTAGGTTACCAATATATTTTTTTATGAAAACTGTACATTTTGTTCTTGTTTTATTGTAGAACAGTCTCTTTCATATATATATATATATACTGAATATACTCAGAATGTATATCTCCATCACCATCTCACTCATGAAGCCATATGTTGTCATTATTACAGGTTCAATTTAAAGGAGCCCAAACACAAAGATACATTTAAATGCAATGACAAGAATGCATAAATGAACATGGTTGTTTGCCATATAGAATTAATACATGCAAATGCTCTGGTCTTCTTTGTGTGAAGTAAGGTGTAAGGATCTGCTAGTTTTCTCCTTTTTTCCTCTTACTTTTCGTACTTAGTATATTTTCATTAGGAATAACATGAACAGATTCAGTAAATGTTCCTGTCTGAAAGCAGCTTTATGTTTCATTGTAGTTGTTGTTACTCTAAAGCTTGAGCGTGTTCAGTGAGGGAAATTGACAATTTTGTAGTACTTAGGATGCGGACAAGAGGAGATTGACCCAGGTACTGCTAGATTTGATCACTGTGTATGCAGCCAAGAAAACAAACACATGTTGTGTTACTTCTTCTCCTTCACAGAGTAAAGACTAAACCTAAAACAATATCTCTTAAACCTGCTCCTGTGTTGTTGTAGAGCAGGGTGAATTTTTTAGCATGCCCACTCCAGCAACACCTTTTTTCTTTTTAAGAAGGGAGAGAAAATCCTCACAGTAGATGAGTGAAAATGTAGAAACCGCATCACAGAATGAACAATCAAAATCGTTTTATTTCAGCCTCTCGTCTCAGAGGAGGATTCCTCCCACTCAGGAATCAGACAGATGTATCTGTCGATTGTGACGCACATTGGCAGATATTCAAACAGACGATGCAGTATTTTCCGTCAAACGTTGATAGTGGTCTCTGCATCAAAAGTCCTGTATCAGTCCGACTCTGAGAAACATGATACCTTTTGATAATTTGAAAACTCATTGTCACAGAAGAAAATGGCCTACTTAATTTGTTAATCTCTGCACCTCTGACCTCAGATCAATGGAACAGTAACTAACAGTCTAGATCAGCAGGCGGCTAAATATGACAGCTTTGTAAGCATTGGTTTTTGCTAAGATGCAACTAAAGTTGTCCCTCTGCTCAGTCTTAAGCCAATGAACTGATTAGCGTGGCAAGCTAATCCTTATGACTTTGTTGTTGTTTGCAAGCAGATCACAACAAAGTGTCCAAACCAATGAGTCAGTTTTTGATTCGATTTCGCCAACAAATTACTGTTCGAGTAGCACTGATATTTCTCTGTTAACTGCTTTCTTAAGAGGGTATCTGGCAAAGTCAGCTGCTTAGGCCTTCTTATAGCTTAGGAGATAATGTGACTTGCTTTAATTAGGTCCAAATCCTTCTCAACACCATCACCAGTGTTTCTCTGTTTGACATCAGTGGTCAAGCTGAAACGCCACATCCAAATGCAAAGCACGCAGGACTGCTGTAGGCAGGACCAGAGTGTGTTTGTCTCAGGCATGTTAGGATGTAAGGAAAGACGGTGGTGCTGCTGAGGGTAACATCTGTCTGCTGTGCAGGACTTCTTGCTGGAGGCTGTCTGGATGCTACCTTACTTAACTCCACAGTGAAGCATGATCAGCTGTCTGCGGTAATACACTAGCACATTTTGAGAACTCGTGGTGTTTGGTTGGTAAAGAATTCTGTACGCACAGAAATACTGCATCAGACTAACTTATCTGTCTTGATTTTTTTATTTTATTTAGCCTTGATTTCGTTTATATACTGCTTTTAGTGTTGATGTGAAGACCACACCACAAAACAACGCGCCGAACAGACATTTGGCCAGTTTTGTTGTGTGATTAATAGAAATTTGTGATATTAATTTAGTTTTTCAGCAAAGCAAGATATTGGAAAATTGTAGGTATTGAAAGAAATACAACGCAAACATTATCATGACATGCTCCCTGGCACCAATCAAACAAGCAAATTAAACTAGCAACATTTGTCGTTCATTGGTTACAGCATGTTAATGTTATTATGCCGACTATCCTGTCAGTAATGAGAATAGATAAGTATAATTGTGTAACCATCAAGTAACTTGCGCACTAAGGAGAAGAAATGCCAACATTCTTTCTCATGTGTCTGTCTGTGTGTGGGCTTAATGACGATGCAATCAACTTTTTGGCCTACAGGGGACACTGGCTAGTTTTTTGTCTCTGATGAGTTAAGAGGTGTCACCAGGGGGGACAACAATTCAGGCCAGGAGTTTGACTCCTTTCCAGGCCACCCTTTTATCGCAAAGCACCAGACTAGTAAACAAGTAGGCAGCTCAGTAACTCACTGCCCTCTGCCATCTGTTCAATGAGGTCATTATTGCCAAGTGCCATAAGAAGCTCCTTCTCTGTTGACACAACCAAAAAGTGAGGCTTTTACTTTTGAAATCTACATCAGAATGTTTTGATATTGTCAGACTGAGACTCTAAGGTGGTGAACTGTCATTGAGGGTCTGTTGTTTTGTTGCTTGAATTTAAGTTTTCCTTTTTATTATAAAGTTTATTCACACAGTGTAATATGTGTAATGGTTTGACGGCAGTACTGCTGTCCAGTGTGAATCACTTGACTGACTTGACTTCCTGGACCATGTTTCTTATTTTGCAGTATTTAGCTGCATCTCAGGCAAGAGCTTTTGCCTTCTTAATTCTTTCCCTCTCTGCTCCACCTTTTCTTTTCTTCAGATCACGACCTTACATTTCACCGACAACTATTTATTATACTATCAGAAGCAGGTGCACGGCTGCTACAACAATTTCAGATAGCAGAGCTGTAATTTCTTAGGCTGCTATGTGAGTCGCAGATGACGTCACGTATCCAGGTGGCCCCTCCGGCAGTGCCACTACATCCAGGCAGATTACGCAGAGCCTGTCAACCAGAGAAACTGCGCTTTTCTAATCACTCTCACGTTTGACTGATCTTTATAAAAACCTGCTGAATTCATATTTATGGTCACGGATAAAAAGGGCGTCATGTGTAGCGGGAGGACTGGATGCAATATGTTGGACCTTTTTTAGAATTTGTTTAAATATGTCTCCTAAATTTTTTAGCGAATGGTGTGCATTGATAACGTGTAACTTGAGCACAGGTCAGCGGGTCAGTGATGAGGGCTCACATGCTGCAGGGTAATACAGCAAAGTAGAAGGATACCGGGTCTGTGATGTGTGTCTGCCATGACCCTGAAGCAGCAGCGGCAATAGGTAGAACATAGCGGAAACACTGTATATTACTGTTGGTCAAGTTATCAGTTCAAAGCAGATCAGATAGACCACCAGGCCACTGGGAAATGTCCTGGTGCTCCTGATGTGAGCAGTCTGCCACTGGGCATCAATGTCTTTTCCTGGTTATGTGTGTTTGTCACTGTGTGGCGTGGAGCTGTTCAGATACGGCGACAGTGCCGTCTCTTCTTTCAGCACCATGGACAGCACCTCTGTGGTGGTTGTAGTGATGAGCTGCACCTTCACCGTCTGCGGAGCGGCTTGTTTCACTTGTTAAGTTTCCAGCTTAAATCCTGTGTGAAGTATTTTCATGGAAACAAACCTTTTTCTCTTGTTACCTTCCAATGAGCTGTCCTATAGGAGCAACCAGAGGACAACTTTAATAATTTATTCCGTCATGTTCAGATTCGCACAACACAACCTGCTCATTTAAGCACTGTAGAATCAACATCAGTTATTCAACAATACAATAACTATTTAATGAAATAAGATCTTAGTGGAAGGAGCCACGCTGCTTTGATGCTCTGTAGTTTTGTGGTGCTCCAGCTTCAGTATGAGGGGTTGAAGTAAAACATGTCGCTCCACTCTTCTCTTTGTAACCAGCCATAGGTACTTTTACCTAACGTCTGACTAATGCAGATTCAAAGTTAACTTTAATTTCTGATTCATAATGTTCATAATGATACTTTAAAGTAGAAAAGACTGAGTTAAAGTGTAAATGTAGAAAAATAAATCTGATACTGTCTTTTTATATTGTTTCTATATTTGTTTAACAATGGATTTATATGTTTGGAGAGAAGAGAAGGTAGCAATGGCTCTGCTCTGCAGCAGCTCTTCTAATCAGGCCACTTGCCCGATCTGATCCACTTTTGTTCTCCGGTCAGTTTTTTTTTGGGTCAGCCTGTACACCTGCAGTGCTTGAAGTCCAATAATTGCAGAAATCTGTGTTCTTCTCCAGAACCATTCAGCTCATTGCCTTCACAATAAGGGCCCAGGGAAGTGCAGGGTCAATATTTGGTGCAATTTGGACAGAATGAGTTCAACATTATTAAACATTGAATATACAGGTGACCAGTGCTCTGTAGCAGCGGCAGCTGGGACTAATCAGCGTAAGTGATGTTGCCAATCACAACAACGGAGACAACTGATTCTCCAGTTCAGGGTTCTAGTTCATGTCGCGCTTTACAACCACTAAACCGGTTAACGGCTCTTCATGCAGCAGCAGAGGCTCAGCTTCAGGTTTCCATGGACTAAGTCTAGCTGCAGGTCGGTTTGACAGTTTCAGATAGAAAGCTGCAACCAGCATCACCACAGGCCAAGTACACAGCCCATTCCAAACAGGCAGGTCTAGAATGGGCATTGCACTTGTAAAGACAAAATATTGAACGATCATTTTTCAAAATACACCTGTAAACTAATAAGTAGTTGTAATGGGTTAACCCCAAGTGCTGATTACGTGTTAAGAGGAGCTGAATCATAGAGAAACTCCTGTCTGTCTGTTGTCTTCATGATGTCACAATCCTCAAAAAGGTTGCTAAAAAATGTCCACATTAAGCTGCCACTATGACTTCTGTGTTACTTATGCTAATGTCACTAAAGTGTTTTTCATGGAGATTGTTAAACCATATTATATTTTAAATTGATTATAAGTTTGGTAGTTTTATTCTTGAAGTTGCTTGAAATGTTTAACTTAAGTAAAAGGTTTTTTCCCCCCTATGTTTACTGTGATTACTAGTAAATAGTGCTGAGGCAGTGCCTGGATATTAATTGATCTTCAATGTTAATGTCCTGGTGTAGCATCTATTATTGCATTGGTACATCAGTGCATAGTTATGGGGACATGGCTAAAAGTTATTTTTTAACAGGACAAAAAGGTGTCTCCTAAGTGCTTACACAACTGTTCTGTCACAGAAATGTTAAACAGTCTCCTGATCTCTGCTTACTTGCGATTTTGGTGAAGTAAGAGATATTCGTTTCTAATATTATCCCTTATGAGTTCCTCTGGATTAAAGCACACTGTACAGCTCTTTGCTGCAGTGTCTTGCCTGTGGAAATGAGCCATCATAGAAACCACATTTTTTAAATTGAGTCTCGGGTCAGTACATTTCTTTTATGGTCCTCTCTGCAATTTAAAAAAAAAATAAATGTATCTCTCTTACCATCCCTCTCTCTGTTTCTCTTCAGACCAGAGCCTCATGGTCGTGGTGGCGGCTCTCAGCCGGGTCAGGCCGACTCTCCCCTCCCAGAGCAGGACGAGGAGATCCTGGGCTCTGATGACGACGAGCAGGAGGACCCCAATGACTACTGCAGGGGTAGGAAGTCTCCCATACTGCTTCACTCTTCAGATTATAGACAGTTGAATATTATGTTATTAGGGCACTGGCATGAAACATAATTTATCCTAATTTGTATCAGCATGAATTTAGTGATAATACACAGATGATGACAGATGATTTTTAATACTGGTTTTTGCAAAACATCTCTGTGCATATTAACGTTTGATAATAGTTCTTGAATTAAATCCTCTTGTAGCCTAGCTTCATATATTAAAAACAACGTTGTTTGAAATGACATGCATGCGTACAAACTGCCTGTCTCTCTGTCTTTGGGTAGGTGGATATCACCATGTGAAAATCGGAGATCTCTTCAACGGGAGATACCATGTGATCCGTAAGCTGGGCTGGGGCCACTTCTCCACGGTTTGGCTGGCCTGGGACATCCAGTAAGTTGGCTCCTCCCATAAGATTTTTAAGGATATATTTGTCGATAGGGCTGATAATACTGCCAGTGACTTTGTTGTAATGAGAAAAATGATTGACTGCATTTTGTGTGTTTTTCAGGGAGAAGCGTTTTGTGGCCATGAAGGTTGTAAAAAGTGCAGAGCATTACACAGAGACCGCTCTGGATGAGATCAAGCTGCTCAAATCTGTAAATGCACACAGCCATCATGATACGTACATTTCCACTCTGGCTCATTTTCAAGTTTAATTCAAAATACCATTGTGTGTGTTTGTCAGGTAAGGAACACGGATCCCAACGACCCAAACAGAGAGAAAGTGGTGCAGCTTCTAGATGACTTCAAGATTTCGGGCATGAATGGAACTCGTATCCTCTTTGAGAATCAAACATTTTACAGTTTAAAAAACAAGTTTGAAGCTGTTTTCAGGCTCGTTGTGGTGCTGTCATTCTGCGAAGGAAGGGAACATGGCAACAACCACAATTCAATTTTTTGGTGTCGTTCCATCTCTTGTTGCTGTCTCAGTTTGATGTCTGGGATGCATAATTTGGTTTCATTCCAGGCCAAATAACTACTTGGGTGTTGAACATTACAAGGAAATGACTGCAGCATCTCAGGCTGCACATAAATTATTATAATTATTGTTTTTGTGGATGAAAAGCCGCATTTGTCTGCATCATGTTCAAATATGGACTCGTCTCAGGAAGAGTTCCAGAAGAATGATTGGGTTTGAATACAAACAGTATTGACAAGATCTAATTACAGTGTCAGTCATTACATTCTCCAAATTCAAACTTACCGCCACTGATCATGGTTCACAGATGTTCATGTGACATTGAGCTACTTCACTGCGGTGGTCGTCTTTAAGTGTAACAGTCTCTCTCTCTGATGCTGTAACAGTTGCTCCGTCCCTTTCTCTCCCAGAAGAGTAGCCAGATGAGGATGATGAGGATTTGTTGTCTCGGATATTTAAAACATTGCCTGAGGAGGGGGAGAGAGAGAACAAACAAACATAGGTCCTGTTAAATGTTGTGTTGTCACAAGTTTGTTACCCGTTGGGGAAATGTCCACACCATTGCTTCGCTTGTGCCCATTCACTCTCTGGAATCTTAAGGGAACTGTTGTGTTGTCCTTTGAAAGCATGTCCACAGGCATGGAATATCTTGATAGGGCTTGAGAGTCAAAGCATGAACCCAGAGATGGTATCAGCAATGACCTGTGTCTATAGAAGCTCAATGAGGTCAGTTAATCATTTTTATCAAATACACTTAACTGTCAGGTTTGGATGCTGTGAAATGTACATATCTGTGTCTCCAGTACCAAACTGCACTTAAATCAGCTTTCCTGCAAACAAATAAGTGTGGCTCTTGATCAGGAAAAAATTGAATATTTTTAATTGTGCATTATCCGATATATTAATTTGAATAGTCCTTGACTGTGTGTGACCTCAGATGTGTGCATGGTATTTGAGGTGCTGGGATATCACCTTCTGAAGTGGATCATCAAATCAAATTATCAAGGCCTGCCCCAGCCCTGTGTCAAAAGCATCATTCAACAGGTACTGCACAGCAGCACAAACTAATTTACTGACCAAACCCGGACCGGATCTTTTGTACTTTTACTCCAGTGGATTTGTCCTACAGCTTCATTTAAACATTTTTTTACCATGGCAGGAGACCCATGAAAAATAGCTGTACGCTGATTATGCATCTCTGCTGCACCGCAGGTTCTGCAGGGTTTAGACTACCTCCACACCAAGTGTAAGATCATCCACACGGATATCAAACCAGAGAACATCCTGCTGACTGTCAACGAGCCCTACATCAAGAAAATGGCTGCTGAAGCTACACAGTGGCAGAAGAGCGGCGCCGCACCTCCCTCGGGTTCTGCAGGTCACCACTTTTCCTTTTCCTCAGCTTCTCACTAAGCAACTTTTAGAGGTTTTATCGGCGTGTTGCTGACAGAAGAGAAGATGGCTGTTTAGATTTCTCAGCAGGTCTGTTGCGTTTGAGTGGTTTAGTAGAAATATTATAGTAATAAGTTTTGATTTGACTGATACTATTTATACATTTGATTTAATCAATTCTACTTAGATTGGGCAAGATAAAACAAATATGTAGTAAGAGTAAGATGCTTTTCCACCACTGTGTGTGTCACTTGCAGCATACAGAAATGTGAGGGTTGTGAATTTAAAGGGATAGTTCACCCAAAAGGGAAAAGTTCACTCTTATCTAGTCACCAGTAGATAGTCTGCACCAGAGGGGTGGGTGTTTGAGTCCAAACTTTGTACCAGCCTAATCAATACAATTTAAGTCAATCGTGACCACTTCTTCAAACGTAATTTTAAAAGAAAAGAAAAAAAAATAACTCAAAATGCCTCCATATTACTTGTGTGGTGTCATCCAAGTGTCTGCAAGCCCCAACATCCATATTCGACTCCAAACGACTTAGGTTTAAAACAACGGTGAGAATGACGCCGTTTTGAGTTGAATATTTATATCGGGGCTTTCAGACACCACACGAGCAGTATGGACGCTTGTTTTTTTATTTTTTGTGTGTTATAACGTATAATAAAGGACTTACCAATGACCAGAATTGTCTTAAAAGTTTACCCCTGGGTCTCCTACATTGTTTTGAGGACTCAAACACTTCACCTGCATAGTGGTGAGTAGATAATGAATAATTTTCATATCTGGTTAAACTATCCCTTTAAGGCACGTGTGTGTTTCTAATAAAAGAGGAGCACTTTAGCTTTGACAGTATGAGTCACGACTGGATTGCTTATGGAGATTACCAGCTTGCTCAGAGGAGTGTGTGACTCTTGCTGAGCTGGGTGCTGCTGCAGAGATAATCTATGAGAACAGCTTGGTCTGAATCAACACAGCCAGCCGAACAGAATACTAATTATAGATAGGTGACACGTATGCCGTTCACCACTGTAATCCTCTTATTTGTCCTGTTTCCCACAGTGAGTACAGCCCCACCACCCAAACCAGTGAGTTATGTTTTTAAACCAAATTCTCCAATGTGACACTTTGTGAATATTGTGAATCAAGTCGTTCTACAAATTCACTCTGTTGTCGTCTTCGCCCAGATGGCCAAAATGTCAAAGAACAAAAAGAAGAAGATGAAGAAGAAGCAAAAGAAGCAGGCAGAGCTGCTTGAGAAAAGGATCCAGGAGATGGAGGGAGGAGATACACTTGAAGGCTGTGAAGACGAAGATGACGAAGAGACGACGACAGAAACCACAGAGGATACGACTTCCTTGGCCACCTTGTCCATGTCTACCACGCTGCAAGACATCACTAACCACGCCATCACAGGTGAACGACCAGATCCCGTTTCCCATTCAGAAGGTGGATAACTTCTATTTGTTCAAATGTTGTTATTGACTTTATGGTTTAAACAATCTGAAATGTAGTGATATGAATTAAACCCAGTACATTTTTGCCACAGACACGTCTCCCGACCAGCCGCCCCCACAGATATCAGAAGGAAACGAACAAAAACAGGGTTTGGCCGAGAGCGAGAACAAGATGGACGTGAACTACAACGGCATCGCTTCCAAACCGGAGGGTGAGGCCAGCCCGGAGAGCCAGGTTCATGAGACTGAGCAGTCAACAGAGGAGAAGGAGGACCAAGAGAATGCAAACCAAACAGAAAACGACACAGAGGCCAACGACACATTAAGCAACAAAGAAGAGCATCAGACCTGCAACGGTTCACCTGAGGACCCGGACACAGACCTACAGCAGGTCCCCGCCTCCCTCAGCCCAGACTCTGTCACAATAGAGATAAAGGAAGGAGAGAAAGAGGAGAAGCGAGAGGAAGAAATGGACACTCAAGGGGAGAAAAAAAGGGAAGAAGACGAGAACAGTCAGAACGGTTAGTTACAAAAGAAACCCTTGCTTTCCTTTTGTTACCAAATATGTTTCATGATTCATTTAATAATTTGTTAAGTGTTTGACATGTACATATATGTATATGGCAATTTAAATTTATTATGTAAACTATCGTATTTAATTTTATATTCATTTTTTTTTATTATCAAATTATCTATACACTCATACTGACATTTAACCTAAAATCCTAACTTGTGATAATGCTATGAATCAGTTTGTATTGATTGTTTTGATTGTTTGGTAATAACATATATTAGATATTTAATGTTATTAAATTATAGGCGACATTAGATGGGCAAACTTGTATTGGACAGAATTTATTTTCAGTCTCATTGTAAAATAATTCAACACAGACCTGTTGAATTTCCAGGAGGGAATAATTCCTGGAATTTGTTTGAGAAAAGAAATCTGGCATATATAGGCAACTGATATTTGCTTGAGTGTTTACATATGGTTGTAGCTGGATTGACATCAAGTGGACTATTATTTTTGGCCTTGACAGAGGTGTGCACTGTAATGAGTGTCATGCTGGTTAAACTTATAGTTAAAGTTCCCTAACCTTCAAATCTGCTGTAGCAGCATCCTCTCTGACAGAGGTGGGATTCTTTTTTTATTCCCAGTTTTCAGGTGCAGTGTGCTGGTCCCAGTTCAGTCGGATTCAGTCTGCTTCTTCCATGCGTCTATTCTTCCTAACTCTCCCTCCCCTCTACCCTCCTTAATAGGAGCATCAGGCAGTATGCTAGTAAACCCCCTTGAGCCCATCAATGCAGACAAGGTGCAGGTTAAGATCGCTGACCTTGGTAACGCCTGCTGGGTGGTAAGTGCAAATATACATTTTAACTTTTTATTTAATACTAAAGCGCCCTTGAAATGTTTGTTTTATTGTGAAGATTTCCGTGGCTTCAAATCTGACTGTACAAGTGTCAAAACACCATCTTTTTTTTTGTTCTGTGTCCAAACATTTCTCTCTCCTTCTCACAGAACAAACATTTCACAGACGACATCCAGACGAGACAGTATCGCTCTCTGGAGGTGCTGATGGGAGCCGGCTATAGCACGCCAGCTGACATCTGGAGCACAGCCTGCATGGTAAGACAAGACATGCACTCATTTAACATTCCTGTAGAAATATAAAGGAAGATGGCATAAACACTGAATGTAACAGGAAGTGGTAAAGCTCAGTCTGTGGATTTTTTTCATAATCAAATATGGCGACGCCTGCGAGCTAGTTCTGGCAGACAACTCGAGCTGCGCTGCGCCAATCATATTACATACATCATGTGACATACATCATGGGACATACCTCAATCTCCACAACCATCTATAATACACACCCACCTTATCAGGGGGTCTATTTAACCAGAGAGACATTTCCCATCAACCCCTCTTGCTCGCACTGCTGCTGCAGTATTGTTACCTGTTGCTTCAAACCCTCCACCACCCCAGCATCCACCTGTAGGCTCCAACGGGGGGTTACAAGTATTTGCTCATCACTCCCATCATTCCTGTGTAATCATATGGGGGAGTGATTAAGTTGGAGCCTAGACGCCAAACACTAAATTTGTTGTAATAAATATATTACATGATCGAACGTGAGTTGTCTGACTGAAATATGGTTGTATTATGATAGTTTGACCTGTTTCCGACACTATTACTGTGCTCCATGGTTGCACTATCCAGTCTCTGTGTCATGTCAGAATGAATCTTAAGACAAGACGCACACAAACAAAGAAGAGCCAAAATAACAGATTTCACGTCTTTTTTACTTATAGTGCATATGTGTGATTTCTCCTTAGGCTTTTGAACTTGCCACTGGAGATTATCTGTTTGAACCCCACTCAGGAGAAGACTACTCTAGAGATGAAGGTTAGTGTTTGTTTCCCTAATAACGTCTCTCACTCAAAACCCAAGATATCAGTGTTTAAATACAGGCTTAAGAAAGTGGGAATACGAGATTAATTTGAGGAAATATAAACCGTGAAATTGTATCTAATTGCTTAGTCTTCTACTAATTCTGAGAAGTCTTGCTTTATTCAAACAGATTTGAGCCCGTGACAATCTAGTTCAGTGGAATACTTGTTTACCTTGGTGTTTCATCGTGTGTGTGTTTCTCTGCATCCCCGTAGATCACATAGCCCTGATCATCGAGCTGCTCGGTAAAGTTCCCCGGAAACTGATCTTGGCAGGAAAATACTCCAAGGAGTTCTTCACAAAGAAAGGTAAACACACCCGCCCCTGCCTGCTGGAGCTAGTTTTTTCCATTACCTGGAGTGTGGTGCTCCACCACAGTCTGATTTGTTCCACTGCTGTTTATTATGAACAGAAATTATAGCAAGAAAGATCCCTGACATGTTTTCAGCTGTTGATTGTTGAGCTTGTAAAGCACATAATATTACACCTGATGTCTTAAGGGAACGGCCATCTGCTTGGTTTGAGTGCACAACTTGCAAATCAAATTATTTATATTCCAGTTGATTTATTTAAACCCAAAACACTATTGCACAAACCAGTATTTTGTTTATTATATAAAACCTGTGAACACCATTAATACCACCTTTGTACTTGATTATTTCCACCCAGGTGACCTGCGTCACATTACCAAGCTGAAGCCGTGGGGTCTGCTGGACGTCTTGGTAGAAAAGTACGAGTGGACGAAGGAGGAGGCGCACTCGTTCAGCACCTTCCTCCTGCCCATGCTGGACCTGGTGTCTGAAAGGAGAGCCACAGCGGCCCAGTGTCTCTCCCACCCATGGCTTTCATCCTAGAGGCCCCTTGTGCACGCGGTCGCCCTCCGATGGGGATGGGGATGCATTAGGCTTAAAGTTTCTGGGCTTAAAAAATCCACACTAATGTCTGCGAGAGCCTTCATCACGCCTGCGTCCTCCTGTCATGGATCTCCGAGGCTCCCTACACACATTTGAAATTATCTTAACAGTTAAAAGAAGACTGCTGCCTAGTCTGTCTTTGTCCTGTCATGGATTACACTGGTTATAGAAGGAACTTGAGGGCCTTTCCCTATATTTCTGGGTCTTTTTTTTTTTTCACTTGCTGCAAGGGACTCATTGACTTTGCTTATTCTTTTTTTTTTGCTTCTAACTCCAGCTCTTTCTCTGCAGCACATTACTCTCTGTACTTTTAGCTATAAATAATGAATTCTGTTGGATTTTAAAAGAAATTTGCACTTGTCTACAACAACAGAAACAAAGATCGCCATGAAAGCCACATGCTGTTATCATTCTGATCATCGATTAGCCCATTAGACCCATCTTTGGTTGCCAGTCATCACGCTAGCCGTGCCAACTTTTGTGCTTTTGGCTGTCATCTGTGTGCAAAGTGCTCAGAATTAATAACTGCATAGTGCAAACAGGCATGTAGAGCAACTAGTAACCCTCTCCGCACTGGTAAATTAGCTTAGACCCCAAGAACCTTTTGTACATTTGTATACAGACAGCAAAACCGGAGTGGGAAGCGTACGTTACATAAGTCTCATCCATAAATCACACTGCGTATCGTAGGACTTGTTATAGATACTCTTTTTCAATTCAGCTTTGTTTCACCCTGGTACAATATAATGCGATTCGTTTGCCACATGCATGAACAAAAGACGGTACACTGGATGCTGTTTCATACCTGGATCGTTTTTTACTTCTCGATAGTTGCTTCATACACCATAACCCATATTACCAGTGACAGTCCATGGTAATCCTCATCCTGTGTGAACAGTGTACCAAAGAGTCGGCCTTTAATCTCTCCCTACTTTCACTGTTAGCTTTGTACGGTGTTTTCTGGAGGAGGTTCTCAGCAGTGACTATTGACGGCAGAAGCTACAACGGTAAAGCATTTCTTTTTTTTTAAAGATACTTTTTAGAAGAATGTCCAGGTGATTTCCAGCCATATAAAAGTTAAGCTTCCACTGTCTCCACTGCACATTGAGGTGATGAATTGGAAAATACGATTGTACTTAATATTGATGCTGTAATGAGGCTTCGGACCCATTTTTCTTATTTTTCTACAAAATCTCTCTCTTCCATGTCTCCCCTCTTCATTTTGTTGTCAATTTTTTCTGTAGGTAATAAGAATAAACATTTTTCAAGATCTATCTGCACTGCTTTTGCCTCATGCATCGCTACTGTAGTGTAAGAGGATGCATTCAGTGATTTCATTTTATATCAAATAGAGATTTGTGAAAACGTATCTCTGAACATGCCAGGAACATGCTGGTTACTTACACTACATAGATATCTAGGAGCATGAGATTTATTGTGATGAAAGTAAGTTATATAATAACAATTTATTTAAATTGTCAGCACCATCAGAATTACCAGGTTATTGCCTGGGAGTGCGGACAACAACATTAAGCAATAGTCATATTGTGAAAAAGTTTATTTTAATGATGTGTTGAAATATGTCCCATCAAAATATGAGATGTGTGTTAAGTCATTGAAAAATGATCCATGTTCAGATTAATGGTTATAAATAACAATAAGCATGTTGATTCGCACATTTCAAAGGACAGAAAAGCCACCACATTCCAGAATTCATTCAATAGTGTGGAGAAGCTTTATATTTATAATTTATAACTGGAAGCTCTATTTACATATTCGCACATTGAATATGTGAAATATCTTTACCCTAAAAAGCCATATACAAAATGTAAAGCTGTGAGGCTGGAGCGAGAGGAGGCCCGTGACTGACCATGATTTTAAATGTCTGTTGACAAACTATTGAGAACAAAATTGACACGTATAGATTTTTAAAAACACTTTTGAATCCCCTGAGTCAGCAGTTTCTGTCTCATCGGTGGTCTCTGCGTCTATGCATTATCTGTGGTGGAGAGAAAAGAAAGTGAAATCATTAGTTTACACAATGACATTATGCATTTAAAATATCTGTAGCCCAGCAGGGTTTTCAACATGTACTGTTCACCTGCCTAACTTACACAAATGTTAAAGGTTTTTGACGTCTCACGACAAATTGACCTTAATGAGCAGGATTCAATTAACATTTTTGACTAAATACTAACACTATTTGAAACAGGTCTATAAAATAAACCTTGTTTTATATAGACTTAACCCTAATAAAATAATGTTCCTACTGAGCCCTAAACTAAGACTGTTTATTCAGACTTCCATGATTCAGTACTTTCACTGAGGTCCTTAGAGGTTCAAGGCTGTTCAGCCCCTTTTTCCATGTCCCCTCGTAGTAAAGCAGTTAACTCTCACACCACCTTCTCTGAAACCTTAAACCTTTCCACTCGCTAACTCCCTTGGGTCCAATTACTTCCTCTTGCATCTTTGTCTAAACATCCTCATCAGCCCTGTATCCTCCACCCTGCATGCTACTCCAGCCTTCACCCGGTCCCTACCTTTCCCCTCCACCTGGAAGTCCTCGGGCAGCAGCTTGTCCTGCCTGTTGCCCAGGCTGAAGGCCAGGAAGGAGAGGACCAGCGAGTCCATGATGCTGATGATGGCCAGGATGTACGCCCAGCGCACCGTGCAGTTGCCCAAGGTGTATTTGTCGGTCCGCTGGCCACACATTCGCTTCACCGCCTCCGAGTCCCAGCCGTCAGGATAGATCATGCATCCAATCACCATGCATGTACCTGAGAGGGAGGGAGGGAGGCACGGGTTGGTAAAGGTTTTTGGTTTGGGTTAAAAATGTTACTTCCATCAACAGACATTCTTTTGAACCTTTACTAGGTGTTGAATGAGTTTTATACACTAACATTCAAGGATTTAAATGAGGGAAACCTGCAGAAAAGGTTTTATATCATCACCCCCTGCAACCCTCAAAGGACAAGTGGTTTGTGTGGATGCATGGATCATGACTGGGTGACGTGAAAGGGAAATATCACAAACCACTGTCTGCTCCTCCTGAGCTGAATCAACAAACAAGCCTCCAGAGAAGGTAAATGTATGCACTGCACTAATTCAGCTACACACACACACACACACACACACAGAGAGAGACACAGGTGAGGTGTTGCTTAGCAACTCTAGAACATCTCAGTTGCAGAAAGAGGAATGTGTTCATCCATTATTGACTCTGCAGACAGACAGGCGGCCTTTTGTTGTAGCACACACACACACACACTTTCACTTAGCGTCATTCACCCACTTAAAGTGCTCACACTCACTTTCTCAGCTTCTTCTCAGCTTACCAATGCTTTGGGAAGTTAAACGATGACGCATCAGGATTCTGCTTTTGTACTGAACAAATACGTGAAGCAACATGTTCCAAGAAGAACTTCAACACCTCCCAAGGCAACCCTCAACGTCTGTACTTTAAATCTAAATCAAGCTCTGACATAAGACATCAGACCTGAACTTCATCTGGCAGTCCTGTAGGTGTCTTATGTCCTCACTTTGCAAATGTGTCCTCAAGATCTAAAAGTGAAAGTTCACCTCACACACACACAGAGCAGGTGTAACAGCACTCCTCCGGGTTAACCTCGTTATTTGTTACAGGCTTGTTTCTCTTCCAACTACATCTGTTTACAACCTGCATCATGTTTCAGAATCAGGTTTCACTTCTGACTGTGAGTTCAAGGCAACAACTGAAATGCTGCTAGATAATCTACAGAAATACGGCTTCGGTTAATTGGCCTTTCTTAGATATCCTCTCAGTGCAGTACTGTCATACTTTCCATCAGTGTTTCAGTTCGGTGCAACTTTTTTCTTCAACTTGACAACATTCCAGAGGATGGGTTATAATAACTATTGTTCTTTCCACTCAACTTTTAACCATTGTGGTCACTTTTACACCGTTTTTTTGTTTACTATTTATTTAAGTAAAGATTTTAATGTAAAAACATTAATTTATAACAAAAGTGCCATTTATACATATTTGATTGTGTATTTCTTCTAACTAACGTGAATGAATTGTTTATCTTTGACTCAAACTAAAGTTTGTTTAAGCTCAAAGTTTGTGGTGGAAAATAAATAACAAAAATACAACCTTCTGAGGTATGAGATAGTCCTCTGTTAGATTTGTAAGTATTCTCTTGATTGTTGTTTATGAACACACAAAGATTGTGTGTTTTTACAATCTTGAATTTGATATATGGTCTTATTAAAATGGATTACATGGTGTTGATCATTTCATTTAAGAGGCCTTGATGTGTGACCTGTTTTTACGTGAGAATCAGAGAAACTTATGACAGCATATCTATCTTATAACACTGTGTATGTACAGAGTGTGGTGAGGCTGTGCCGCTCACTGGAGGCCAGCTGCATCCAGGCGCAGATCTTGTACACGCTGCCCGCGTTGCAGAAGAAGAAGAGGCTGAAGCAGACGATGCTGCCCACCACCAGCAGCATGGAGATGCCCACGAAGAACATGGCCGTCTTGAAGGCGCCGGACGGGATGGAGCCGAAGTCCAGCGCGCTCCCTTTGCACGTGAGCTCCGAGGTGAGCGCGTTCCCGATGCAGTAGTGGAAGAG
Organism: Pleuronectes platessa; assembly: GCF_947347685.1. Classification (NCBI taxonomy): domain Eukaryota; kingdom Metazoa; phylum Chordata; class Actinopteri; order Pleuronectiformes; family Pleuronectidae; genus Pleuronectes; species Pleuronectes platessa. The sequence continues at coordinate 18,027,247 of NC_070627.1, forward strand.
GCCGAAGTACCCGGCCTGCGGCGTGTTCACGCTGTCCCCGATCCAGTACGGCTGGATGAACACCACCACGGTGATGACGGCGAAAGTGATGGTGAACACCGTCCACAGCACGCCCATGGCGCGCGAGTTACGCACGTAGTTGGTGTGGTAGATCTTGGCCGCCTCCACTGCGGGAAGCATCGTGCGTAAAGAGGCGGGATCCACCTGGATGGAGTCAACACTCTTTATTTTCCCCTTATCGTGTTGTTACACGTGTTACAGGGATGGATCCTGTGGAACTGAAGTCTCTCCAGATGGATGCAGTGTGTTGCAGAGGGTTCCGTGTGTCGATGTGTCTCCTCTGTGTCTCCTCTGTGTCCGCTGAGTGTCTCCTCTCCGGGGGAGCACAGAGATGATGAATGATTAATGGTTAAAGGATCTGAAGAATAGAGTGACACAGGATGGGGCCGGAGCAGATGGCAACCCAGTCTACTCCACTCTCACTTTTAATGGCATAAGTGACTCCATCACTTTCTTTTTTTATATTGTGATTCAGATAAAATGCGCAGTACATTACACTGATGCTTAAGGGCAGAGGCGGCTCCTGGGCGGTTGCCTATGTCGCAAAATGCCGAGAGGGCGGCACAAGAGACCGATTTATCATGACGTGACACATGCAATGTAAAACAAAGCATTAACGCGGCTACAGGCTTGCGTAGGTCAGTCACCTGTGAAAACGAGCATCATTTACCCCTGAACCAGCGCGGAGAAATGCGCCCCCTGGGCCACACAGGGATGAGCCACCCCCACGCCACTACGCTGCCATGGGTGGAACCAGGAAACCAGTGGACACAGGACCTGGGTCAGGCTATTTAATTAAATTTTTACTAAATTCAATTCAATTAAATTAATATAAAAAAAATAAAAACTGCGGGCGCAAATCCTGCGCAGAAGCCCACTGCGCATATTCTGCACAGAAGCCCTTTGCGCACATCCTGCGCAGAAGCCCATTGCGCACATCCTGCTCAGAACCGAACTGCGCATATCCTGCGCAGAAGCCCACTGCGCACATCCTGCACAGGAGTTGCAGTTTCTTTTTTTTATTATTATTCATTTAATTAATTTTTTCTGTTTTTGTATTTAATTAATTTTAATTTACATAGTGTAAGATATTTTGTAATAAATTGACATCCTGCCAATTTTCAGAGTTCAGTATATTGCCGGCATAAAGATGAGAAAGTGTTGGGTTTGAACCCGGGACTTTTTGGTTGAAGAACGTTCACTTTACCGACTAGACCACACCGCCTGCTGGTACCCTGATGGAATTAAGCGCTCTAAGTAGACAAATGATGGTGTGTGTGTCCGTGTCATCCTATGCTGCTTTTGATACAAACTTCAGAGAAAATATTTTCTACTTTGCTACATATATTTGAAAGCCTTATTTAAAAGTTACTTTTATATTTCTGGATTTTAGATACTGGATGATTTAAAATGCTTTAAGAACCTATTGTTAGGGAATAACCCAGTAGTTTCTCTGCTGCTGCTTGTTTCCATGTGATGTCCTGAGGCTGCCCCCTGCTGGCTGCTGGGTTCCTCTGCTGGCCTTGCTTGGTTTGTGCAGCTTGTGATTAACTAAAGTTCTCCATAAAAGAAAATCTTTATTATCCTTTGAAGGCAATTTGATATACAACCAGCAACCATTGCACGACAAAAATAAACCAATATGTAAATAAAACACAATATAAAAACCCTATAGACTAAGCAGCAGGGGGAAATGAGCTTTCAATAAATGAATTGATAAGTCGAGCAACAGAAAATTACCTGTCAACTATTTAGATATTCTAGAAACATATTCTACTTTTAATTTCCTGTTGTGTTTCTAATAATTATTAATGTTGGTGACATTTCCTTAATAAATGGGTGGAGGTTTTATTACCTCTGCTAAGGAGGTTATGTTTCACCTCTGATTTGTCAGTCACATGTTTATGTAATAAACTACTGGACCAATAACCACAAAACTTGCTAGAAGGAAGCTGCATGGATCAGAGATGAACCTATATGGGTCTGTTGAGTTCTACTGAGTGCCAGTCTAGTGAATAATTTGGAGTCTTCTCTCAAGAAACATTTCCCCCCCATGGGGTTTGTAGTGTAAAGCTAATGAGTAGTTTTATAAAGATGTGATCGAAAATGTCAGACCAAGTGAATCCACTTTATTTCAGCATGAAGAGAAAAAAAAGAAGAGTGCTTCACCGTTAGCAGCACAACATACTACTGGATTTCCCCTCTCATACGATGAAGGTTACTCTATCTCTTCAGTTACTAATAAAGCTCTGTTCATTTAGACACACAAAGGGATATAAGAACTGGGGTTAATGAAAATGCAAGAGAATTCAAAACCAACACAAATTTGTCCTCCCCACGTTAGACTAAGTTTTACTCAACCTGCGTCCCTGAAATTAAAGTATGTGTCCCTTCTGTATTTCCAAAAATACTTTTAGCATTTTGACACAAAACACTGGCATGAAAATTAATTAAACATTGACACTAGAGGGGTTTATCAGGCAGTCCATGCCCATCATACTATATTGCCATCTTTCTGCAGCACTGAATGAGCTTTGCTAATGAAAGAATACTGCATAGTCACATGCAGTGTGCGTTGAGAGTACAGCATCCTGGTTTAAATGTTACTACCAACACATCTCTTTTGGTACTCTGTGTGCAACAAGCATACTGTGTCAGGGTGAAAATTAAGATGAATTACACTGCATACATTACAAGCGACAAAAAAGTTTTGTACTAACAGGAGAAAACTTCCTTCAAAGTCGTGCACAACACGATATGGATGATGGGTACACAGTTGTAGCGATGGTGGATACTTGTGTATTCAAAACAAATGAGCTGTTAAAAGACCTATCTAGTACATAGCTAACCGTCAAGTAGATAAACTACAGGTCTATTAGAAGCATTTAGATAAACCATTAATATTTGAAGAAGAAAATTTCCTTCTCAAACAGAGAAACTGTCTCTGTTTACACCTTAATCCTAATATAGCTTAAAAACCCAAAGCAAAGAATTAAATCCTTTCAACATGCATCAATAGACATTCAATTATCTGAAACAGTTTTAATAAAACATGCACTTGTCAAAGTGTAGGTGTGCTATGTCTTGAAAAACAGCTTCGGATTCCTATCACTTGTGCACATGTACCAACTGTAGGCAAGCCAGCATCTAAAACCTCCTCCTGGATGGCTCGCTGTGTGAACAGTCAGGCGGCGGCTCGCACAGAATTTGCGCTTCCGCCTCAGGTGTGTCCCTGACGTACACGCTGCATTGATAGACTGCGGTTAGAGTCAAAGATGAATCAACAAAAGATTCAATTATCAGGTGCACAATTCAGAAAGCACCGAAAAGTGGAGGAGGAGAAGAAAGAACAATATAGAGGTAAGAATCACCCTGATTGTGGACTCATTTATGTTTATTTTTGTCGACATGACATGATATGCTATCAGTACAGCTGATATCAGAGTCGTTTTATATTTTTTATTATATATTTTTATTGTTTTTTATAGCTTACAATATTGTCTGCCTGTGTGTGCATCTGTATACAGTCCAAACGTTCTTGGGGATGCATGAAAGTTTGCGTGTGTATGTTGGGGGGCGCCAATTTGAAATCTCGCCTAGGGCGCCAACATTTCCCGGGCCGGCCCTGCTAAATGGAATCTTTGACAAATATGAACTGGAAAAGCTAAACCAACTGTTTGCAATCCACTTAGTCAAGAGTAAAGACTGTGATCAAACAAATACTGATAGTTAGAGCCCCAGTTATCAGATCTCTCCATGAATAGTCTGAATTCCAATCTGTGCTGACCCAGATTCCTTGAGGGTGAACAAGGATTTGCTCTGGGTCTTCACATTTTCAGACATGAGGAACCCCCCCATTATCAGAGTAACTGACCTGCAAGTTGTGCTCTTAAACACTAGAGGGCGCTACAGAGCTGCAGTCCATCATCTCGGCGGCATTCACACCACGGGTTCCTCACTTTGCGTGAAATCACTCAAGCTGTTTAGGTCTGTTCTTATGTTTTTAAGAACAGACACATTCTTTCATACAGTGAAAAACTGTTTTAAACAATTAAACGTTCCTCTCCATCCATGTTATACACTGTCTCCTCTAATGACGGTTGTAAATATTTGTATTTTGTTGATGTGTTCTGCTGAATGGTCTATTGCACTTCTGTCTGTCCTGGGATCAGGGTCCTCGTGACTTTCCCTGGTTTCTTTGGGTTTTTCCCCAGTTTAAAGTTTTCTCTGCTAGTTTGTCCTCACCCTATAGAGTCGAGGGTTTAGAACAGATGATGTCACACTTTGTACAGATTGTTAAACCCTGTGAGCCAATCTGGGATTTGTGAATATGGGCTACAAAAATAAAATCGTATCTGATTATAAATCCGAAGAAAACTGGCAGGATTTAAATCTACTACATCCACTGACAGGACAGATGTATTATTGACATCATTTAGTGGAATACCAACGTTTTAAATTATACTGAACATTTATATTAAACTAAATTTGGTTTGATACATTGGATATGATCAAATCTAGGCTAATGCTAGCAGTTGGCAGTCTTTGAAGCGTTCAGAGGCAGCGTAATGGTGGGTGAACTATTCGACACTACACAAAATGTTTTAACTACAAAATATTATTACACATTCACAGACTTTCTACATTAAATAACTAATTTGATTCTTGACACCTTAACGGTTAACAATCGTCATCCCTTTACATTTTTTCCTAACTCAACTGCTTTTTCATGCCAACTCCAGGCAGCACCACAGTTTATCTGCAGCTCTTGCAGAGGCAGCAACCCCCACAATCTCTTCACAAACCTGTCCAGGTTAAACAACATTTAATATTTTGCCAAAAGTCATGTGTATGTTGCTCTTTTACAGTCTTGTGTGTCTTGTAATGCATTTCTACCACAAATGGGAAATTGTCCAATGATCTAATATTCTACATCCCATCATACCAGTGTTTCGTTGTGGTTTTGATATCTGCTCTGTCCCACATTCTGCTGTGCTGTAACAGCACATGAATGTTTTGACCTTCACAGACCTCATGCTGACATATGGCCTCTTGTTAGCGTTCACATGCTAATAAACCAGCACCTACCTGCACAGAAGACCTGACTGAATGACTTTTTTGAGCCTGAGTTTTGACCTAGAATCCGATTCTGTGATGTTTGCTCTTTCCTCAGTTCAAGTTAATATTCATTACTTCTGATCCTTGAGTGAGACTTGGATCAGAGGGTTGATATATAGATCTGCAGTGGTTTGTGTGTGTATGTTTACATGTGTCTTTGTGTGATTGAGTGTTGCCAAAAGCGTGTCGATGCACTTAGCTTTATTAAGTGAAGTGGCCCAGAGTGAGAGGGAGGCTCTTTATAATCAAGTTATCTGGGAGTGGCAATCCAATTTTCAAACGCAGAATTGAGTGAGATTTGTGTGTGTGTGTGTTTTGTGTATGTGTGTGGCTGTTTTTTTTTATGTGCACATGCCTGCATCTGCTCTGTGAATACATAATATGATCTATCATGTTAGTCAAAGCTCTCTTGGTCCCAAACAGTAAATCATTAGCAAAACACCTCACTGACATGGAATTATTTTCATAGAGTAGATATCGTAGAGCAGTGGTTCCCAAACTTTTTACAGTCTCGTACCCCTTCAGACATTCAATCTCCAGCTGCGTACCCCCCCGACGCACGTATACAGCCTATAACACTTGAAACTTTGAAATTGTCAGGGATTTCAGGACTTATAATAATCGTAGATGACAAAAATAATGTCATCTACGAAATTCTTAAGGATCAATTAATCGATTGTCGATAAATTATGCCCATCCCTACTTTTGACTAACGGTCACTAACCTACCTGTAACTTTTTTTGGCAGTGTAATTATTTAGCTGAATATGGGTATTTTTGGCAATGCGAGTTGGCTATTCAGACTATTTAATATTGCACGATTATTTATAGCTCAGTTTGAAAATGTAATGGGCTTTTTCACTTTGAAAACGCAGATAAAATGTTCTCCCCACGTACCCCCTGAACGACTTCGCGTACCCCTTGGGGTACATGTACCCCAGTTTGGGAACCGAGGTCGTAGAGAAAGAATCTATTTTAGTAGAAAGATACAGAAGCTGTAACCTATTGAAATAACCATACTACCCTCTTTAGGCCAAGCCTCAAAGAGCACAAAGAGGCTTTTCTGCTGTTTCAGCATCTCTTCCTGTCTGCCTCCTTTAGAGTGCTGTTACCATAGAAACAAGGCGCTGGCTGCCCTTGGTGAGAGGAGAGGGAAGGTGACTGGGTAAGATCACACAAATACAAATTAGGTACTTACACTCATTTAATGACACAGCACTACTGTGGTGGGTGAGTCAAACTAGCTGCTAATCTTGATTTCATGAACCACTTCAATCCCAGCTGCATCTATTTCAGGAAGTGGGATTCACCCTGAAAACCAAACTTTTCCTTGTACCAATGTGCATTGTGACAAACATCCTCATTCACATGGGTTCAATGGGTTGCGTGATCCAACGTGGTTCACTTGACATGAGCACAGGACTGATGACAAGCTTTTCAGTTACGTGTTAATACACAAGTGTTATATTTAAAACATAATACCACGTGACTGCTCTCTGGGGCGGCAGGAGGGTCATCCACTGTCCACAGGGGAGGGTCGGTGGTTCGTTCCCCAGCTCCTCCAGTATGCAGTGTCCTAGCAGATACCGAACCTCAAATTGCAGCTCTGTCAAGTATGAATGGTGGGTTAATGGGTGAATGCAACTTGTACTTTTAAGTACTTTGAATGCTCAATAAGACTGGAAAAGAACTTTATAAATACATTCTATTGACGGTTTACTTTGTTTTCTTCTGAGCCCCCCGTAGAGAAGTCAGGGCAGCTTGTTCCTGAAGCTGCGGGGAGGTTTCTACCTCCTCTTTTGTCAGCTGACACAGATGGACTCTATTAGTCTTTTGTGTGTGTGTGTGTGTGTGTGTGTGTGTGTGTGTGTGTGTGTGTGTGTGTGTGTGTGTGTGTGTGTGTGTGTGTGTGTGTGTGTGTGTGTCTGTGTGTCTGTGTGTCTGTGTGTGTGTGTGTGTGTGTGTGTGTGTGTGTGTGTGTGTGTGTGTGTGTGTGAAAGCATGCAATGGGCTGGGGGCAGAGGGCTAGGTAACAACCAGTCCTTGTCCATTTGTCTCTCTCTCTCTCTCTGTCTCTCTCTCTCTCTCTCTCTCTCTCTCTCTCTCTCTCTCTCTCTCTCTCTCTCTCTCTCTGTCTCTCTCTTTTCTCTCTCTCTCTCTTTTCTTTCTCTCTCTCTCCTTTTTCTTTCTCTCTCTCTTTTTTCTTTCTCTGTCTCTCTCACACACACACACACACACACACACACACACACACACACACACACACACACACACACACACACACAGTCACTACCTCCCTGAAACAGCCCTGAGGCTGCAGCAGTCACTATGAGCCAGCCTCCACCCTCCAGCCTTCAGCCCAGCCGCCGCCCGGTCACTGCCCAGCAGGAAGCATCAGAGCCTGGGTGAAGATGTGACAAAAATGTGGGTCAGCATTTTGCCCTGGGATGGAAGCTGGAGTGTAGGTCTGCTGTAGAGTGGCTCATGTTCATGACACGTTACTGATCACTCAGTTATATTCCTCAATGACTAGTGATCTGTGAGTAACTACACACAGTGTTTGATCAGTACTTCCCCCAGACGTACACTCAACCTTAGAGCGCAGCACACTTCTTTCTCTCAACACATCACAGTGAGACCTGAGAGATACATTGATATATGATTATCGAACAGTATCAGACATGTCGTCAGTTTGTTGTTGTAATACAGTTAAAGACTTTTTAAAGGAGAAGATTGCCAATGGGGGAACAACTGCATGTGGAAAAGTTGTATAAAACCTTTCCCGGTACCAGATGGAGCTGAGATAATTCTGATACACTTCCTCAAAGTGACATCCCATGAGGCCTGCACAAAAATCTGGAGCATTCAACCGAGGTTTTTTTCCCAGGGGCTATTTCTTGGTTTGACCCTCTAGTTGCTGGGTAACCTCACAGAGAGGGTTGAATGTTCGTTAGAGAGCGTTAGAGATGCTGATATGTTGAAATTTTCTTTTGTTTAACCTTCAGACAGTGTCACACAAGCTGTTTTCAAAACTTTGAATGCATGAAAGCCTCATTATGTATATCGCCAACTGTCCATTCTCTTATCTGCTAAAGAGTCGCACAGGGGACTGCAGCAAATCAGCATGTGACATTGGGCAAGAGGTGTGCAAACTCCCAAAAATGGTGTTCAAACCAAGAACATTCTTGCTGTGAGACAACAGGGCTAACCACTGTACCACCATGCCATCCTGAACCGCCACCGTGGTGTCAATATCAAGAATCCAAATGTTTAATTTCCCAATGTCACTCAGCCGACAGTGAGAGCTCTGCAGGGCTGAGGGGACAAAGCCCTGTGTGTGTGTGTGTGTGTGTGTGCGTGTGTGTGTGTGCGTGTGCGTGTGCGTGTGCGTGTGCGTGTGCGTGTGCGCGTGCGTGCGTGCGTGGAAATCAACTCCTCCGAAGACGTGGTGACAACCTGCTCTGCTGAATGTCACCGCAGCTGACACACGTAAATCCCATGCACAGCTCCTCTGTCACATGCAAAAACACACCATCAAACATCCATGCACACGTATTGGATCCAGTCACGTTACATTCTCATTGTGAGGTAAATGGATGGAAGCAAAATTAAACGTGACACAACTGCGGATGATTCAAATGCCTGACTTCCCTGGCCGTGCTCCTCTCCCTCTGGCAGCAAGTGAGACGTCAAATGGTGGGCTTGCGTAATCGTGGCCAATTCAAACAGTTTTGCTACGGTGAAGAACGGAGGATTAGTTTACGGCGCTTCAAAGCCAAATATAGCTGGAAAAAAACGCATGTGAGGGATTAGAGACACATCAAAGAATAAGGATGGAGAATACATTATTGGATGCAGCTTCATCTCCCCATATCACACGCTCCGACTCCCTTCTCCTTTTTCTCCACTGAAGGAGGCAACGTGATGCTTAGGATGGAGCAGTGAAATAGAACATTGGACTTCATGGATGTAAAATGCACCTTTTGTCTTTTGCCTAATTTTCAAAAGGATGATATGGGGGCTTTACACATTATCCAACAGCCTATATAGTTTGTTGTGTGTTTGGCAGTGGGTGATGTTTGGTTTTAACCATTATCAGTATACTTTACTAGATTTTCCATTAGTGTGGCCAGAAAATGATTGCAGCAAAGGATGAAGAGCACATGCTGCAGAAATAAGACCATTATGAAATAACTTTATGTGCATTTAAGTGTTTGTGTGTACGTGTTAATTTGTGTCACCTTTTAGGATCTTTTCCAGCAAAAACCCTGACCTTATGAGGACCAGTCGACCTGATGAGGACCAATGCCTGGTCCTAATGAGGCAAAACATCATTTCTGAGTTCCTGGTTGAGGTTAGAGGTCAGACATGAGTTGAGGTTAGGTTAAGGTTAGAGTTAGGAATAAGGTGGTTATGGTTGAGGTTAGAGATCAGACATGAGTTGAGGTTAGGTTAAGGGTAGAGTTAGGCATAAGGTGGTCATGGTTGAGGTTAGAGGTCAGACATGAGTTGAGGTTAGGTTAAGGTTAGAGTTAGGCATAAGGTGGTCATGGTTGAGGTTAGAGGTCAGACATGAGTTGAGGTTAGGTTAAGGTTAGAGTTAGGCATAAGGTGGTCATGGTTGAGGTTAGAGGTCAGACATGAGTTGAGGTTAGGTTAAGGTTAGAGTTAGGCATAAGGTGGTCATGGTTGAGGTTAGAGGTCAGACATGAGTTGAGGTTAGGTTAAGGTTAGAGTTAGGCATAAGGGGGTCATGGTTGAGGTTAGAGGTCAAACATGAGTTGAGGTTAGGTTAAGGTTAGAGTTAGGCATGAGTTGGTCGTGGTTGAGGTTAGAGGTCAAACATGAGTTGAGGTTAGGTTAAGGTTAGAGTTAGGCATGAGTTGGTCGTGGTTGAGGCTGGGGATAAGGTTTCGGTAAGGCTGTTCACAATGAATGGAAGTCAACACAAAGTCCTGACAATGATATATGTGGAAACCTGTGTGTGTGTGTTTTTTGCGTGTGTGTTTTGGGTGTGTGTTTTGCTGGAAGAGGTGTCAAAATCCCTTACAGACCGAACCTGCAGTTGGGGTGCTGTTATTGTCACTGTGTGGCCCCAATTAAAGGGATTATACTACAGTTTGCCAACTGCAATATATAAATATCTGCAGGATTTTGTATCCCACACAGTGTGGATATAAAATAATCTTTTACATGACGAAGTGCTGAGGGAAGGAGGTGGGAGGCAGCGGCGCGAATCAGCAAAGAGGGGATTTGGAAAACTGTAAACATACCTGAAGAGGAATGAAATGTTCTAAACACATGCTCAGAAACAGCCTCATTATGCAACGGTTCATGTGACACGGCCTGAGAAGTTTGCCAGACAAAAATAAATCCAGTGTTTGATTTGTGTGTGTGCCGCTGTTGTTTGTGCATGTGTCAGTACCCGGTGGCTGTTTCCCAGCAGATCCGGGAGGATTTCAGCTTTATCCTCATAACTGAACCATAATCTTTTGTGGAATCCAGCCCTGATCCCAGGGAACGTCGCCCCTGCAGCACTAACATCGCCACCTGGTCCTCGGGTCACGGACACAAGCACGTACGCATGCACACAATCAGCGCCCAAATTTGATGACAACCTATGAATGACAACAGACTAATAGAATATGTATTTAAAAAAACAAAAAATAATTTTAATAATTTCAGGATTTAAAGCAAAATATGTGCATATATGATGTCGGTGCTTATATGAGTGTGAGCGTCTGGTGTGTCTGAGCAATAGCAATTGCAGTCTTTTTATCATCTTGTGTCACACTTTTTTTATAAACTGAGGAAAAGTCAATGTGAAAATTGATTTAGGGGTGAAATAATTTTCATTACAAACCTAATTGATGTCATGTCTTTTCTCCGTAGTCTCTATGATGTCAAGAAGCTTTTATCTTGATATTTTCAGTCCCCACGTGTTGGATGTCTGGTCTGATAGAGTTCATTCAATATGGTTGTTTTTTTTATCAAAAACACTTCTGATTTATCCAGTGAAAGAAAATAATGTCTCTTATTAAATGTCTGTCCGTCTGTATAAACTGTCTGTAGCAGCTGTTGTCTTCTTTGAATTTTACTGTTGTGAATAAGTGTACACACACACACACACACACACACACACACACACACACACACACACACGTTCAGAGTCATAAGCTCTGGGTTTAGAGGTTGTGCAACCATTGGCAGACTGTGTTTGGTAACATGAAGTGATTGTTGTCGGTGACTTTGCTGGAGCATATTTTCTGCGTCCAGACAGAAACCTGTTTGTTAAATCTACAAGGAAGAAAGTGAGGGCTTCTATATGTTCAGTCTCATTATTATACACAGTAATTATGCTGCCAGCACCATAAACAGCTGTATGTAAAGATGGTCGTCATGAAGTGAAGCCAAAGTGCCTTGATTGTTACCTGGTGGCTGTCTGCAGTGTAGGCCATAAAACCCACCTCCTCCATGTTAGTAGATGGGACATGGACAAAATTATTAATTCAAAGGGTACACATAAAAGTTTTTCTCATAAAGAGTTTCTTATCGCTCTGATGTATGTTCAAATGTTTCTGTTAAGTTTAAAAACAGGGTGAAGGTCATATAGATTGGTGGAGAGAATGTATCGGCTCCATCCGTTGATCATTACTTCACGAATTCTGGCTCCAAATGTGCAAAACGCCAGCGTTGGTATCAGTCCGACCTGTCGTCCATCTTGGTGATCTGTAGTTCACTGAACTATGTTTGAGTTGTAATGTGGGACATGATTGTTACTGGCAAACTTTGTCTGTTTGTGTTCACACGGTAACATGAGTCATGGATAAAAGGGAGAATGAAGATTTTGATCTGGCAACATATTACTTATACAACTCCGCTGAAAATGCAGTAGTATTGGATACGTGGAACACCGTGTATAGATCATTGTAAGTAGTGGAACAGGAACCTTAGAGGACACAGAGTGTGCAAATAAGAGAAAGGACTCCTGTTTCTCTTTTTGCAGAACTGACTCAGCAGGAGAGGGAAGTGAGCTGGGTTCAACTTCCCGCCCACACCAGAGCCAATCAGCCACATCTTCTGAACATTATAACCCCTGTGAGCTGTGAGCTTTGACCTGGAGGTGTTTAAAGAGGTGGCCCCTCCTTTCCGTCATGGGAAAGCCTGCCTGTGTTTATGGCAGTTTAACTGACCCCAGATTTGCCTCTGGCTGTCAATGTACTGCAGGTTTGTATCTTTACTGCCTGCTATGGGTGTGTCTGTGGGCGGGGGCCGCATAGGCATACAGAGCCTTCTGATTGGTCTCTTGTGTACAAGGAAGGCGGTGCTAAGTCTGTAATTGGCCGTAGTGACTGTCAGTTAAATGCGTTTATGCTGCTTTCAGGGACCGCTCGTATAATTTTTTTAAGCATAGAAAGAGTTTGTCCAAGTGTTAAAAACAGGACCGTCTTCTTTAAGACGGTTCACGTCTCAGTTCTAACTGACTGTGGGGAGTCCCAGGTATCTAACCTATAGGGTTGTTAGAAGTTGTTTAGGTTACCTGAGAGGTTTGACCCACTTTGGGAGTTATATGTGGGTTGTTTTGGGTTATATACACCCGCCCCCTGTGAGTAATGTGTTCTTAGTAGGGAATTGTAGTGAAACTTCTTGGGGATGGAAGTCAAGACTGTGTTGTATGTGGCTGATAGGTAGTGTCTTAAACCTCGTCTGCTGTTCAGAGAGGGTTTTTCCAGTTTGACGTTGACATCTTCTTTCCCTCCTCTTTCAAACCATCTGTCTTCCCTGGCCAGGAAAGAGTTAGTAAGGAACAACAACGTCCATGCTTTCTTGTTACATATAAACTTTTTTAGATAGAAACCAGGGAAAGGTTATGAACTATAACTCTTTGTTGTATAGGCCCATGGACAGGCTGTCGACCTTTCGCCTAATGTCAGCTGGGATTGGCTCCAGCTGACCCTTACAGGATAAATGGTATAGAAAATAGATGGATGAATGGAGTGATGGACACTGCTTTAGATGAACCTTCATTAATAACAGTTGAATTAGCTCTAACTTGTCAAACTTTAACATTAAAATCTAAAATAAAATGCGACAATAATCCAGTAATACAAGACGACAATGTATCACTGACGGGTGCCATTCTGCTATGAAATTCGTTTTTATCGAAACCCTCGTGTTTACTTTTGATACTTTGACTTATGCTTATATTACTTCAGTTCCTCCAGTACTTCTACCTCAGTAAGATTGAGAATGCACTACTTACTGGTATGAGAGTTTTTGTAGAATAGTTTTGGTGTATTGTGGAGGGGCCCTGGTCTGGGTTTATGCACAATTCAGTCAGGAGAAGAATTACTCTGAAGGAGGCTTTCTGGGGTTGGAAAAAAACATGATGCCATGGACTGAGCTCGAGATACTTAATGGAATGTTTTTGGGGTTTGGAAAGTTTTGATGGTATGAAGAAGTTTGTGGTAAATGTGGGATCCAGTGTCTGTGGAGCAGTACTTACCAAAAAGTCTGTTTTTATATGTCTCAAGTCATTCTTACTTATAGGAGTGAGGTTTCAAGTTAATCTTTATGGAATGGTTAATAATAATTCTTTCATTCCGGTCTTTCTATACCAACATGGATTCATAAGTTTTTGCATTTGTTTGGAATCCTGACTCAGCAGCTGATCACTCCCTTTTTGTGCCTCGCTGCCAAAAATAGCCAGTTGCTGGAGGCATTAGGTTTTTGTGCACTCTGTTTGTTTGTCCGTCCATGTGTTTGTCTACTGTAATTCTTGCGAACACAATATCTCAAGAACACCTTGATGCAATGTCTTCAAATTTGGTACAAACATTCAGTTAGAATCGAGGAAGACCTGATCTGGTTTAGGGTCCTTTTGAACATGTTATCTCAGGTCTGCCTTTAGGGAAATTCTTCAGTTTGACCACTTATCACTTAGACACTTGGTTTACACTTGGATCACTTGAATTAGATGAAAGTGGTCAAAGGTCAAGGTCACGGTGACCAAATGTGGTTCTGAAAAATACCAATATATTATATTAACTCTTTCTATGACATTTCGACCAGGGAAGACAGGTGGTTTGAAAGAGGGGTGAAATAAGTAATCTATGTCAAACTGGAGAAACCATCTTTGAGAGGAGGAGGTTTAAGATCGATTACCTATCAGCCACATATATTATATTAATACTGAAATGGTAAATGGTCTTTATTTATATAGTATCTAGTCTTGATGAACACTCAAAGCGCTTTACAGCACATTTTAATATGGGGGGCAATTCGGGGTTCAGTATCTTGCCAGGACACTTCAGCATGCACATCGGAAACTGGGATCGAACCAGCGATCTTCAGTTGAGACGACGACCGCTCTGTGCAATACAGCCCCTACAGCGATTCCAGTATTTCCGACGGTCCGTGAAGGCAGCGTCCCTCCCTCCAGTGTGGGCTCATCGAGCGTGAACGCGTCTGTCAGAGCTGAGCTGAGGTCTGTGCTGCTCGCTCACTTCACGCAGGATGTAGAGGCTGCACGCTCACACCAGAGGAAGAACAGAAACAGAAGAAGAGAAGAAGAAGAACAAGAAGAAGAAGACGAGGGTTAGAACCACCGCCAGGTAGCAGACAGCGGGGAGACCGAGATGAGCGCTGCAGCAGAGGAGGAGAAGAAGACGACAGCAGGAGTCCGGATGAGGCAGCTCATCGCCGGCAGGTCCTGACGGCTGCTCCCGCTGACCTGAGACACCCAGCTCACGCGCACACACACACACACACACGGAAAACCCAGCACAGCCGAAACATCCCCAACCTCGAGAGCGACAATGGCGAGCCTGGGCGACTGCTCTGTGAAGGTGGCGCTGAGGTAAGTCTCCCTCCAGACCCGAGCAGAGCACATTGTCTCCGAGCCTCCTGGCGAGCAATGAAACGCATCCCTCACACCTACAAAGTGCCACAGAGCAGACATCCCCCCCCCCCCCTCATGTCCCTGCACAGGAGAGGATCCCACCTTGTTTTGTGAGACATGGGCGGTGTTGATGGGGTCAGAGCATGCGTCCGTGCCACGCTTTCTCCACATGTTTTATCCACATGCCTGCTCCCCGTGCTGGAGGGGCACAAGTTCTGCACAGATGCATGTTGTGGTCTGCATGTGAAGCAGTCAGGGTGTGTGTGTGTGTGTGTGTGTGTGTGTGTGTGTGTGTGTGTGTGTGTGTGTGTGTGTGTGTGTGTGTGTGTGCGTGTGCGTGTGGCTGTGTGAGGGGGTCAGTGACAAGGACAGCTGCAGCCAGGTGCAAGGTGGGGGAATGGGCGTTTCTCTCCAAACCCATTCATCTGATCTGTTATTGTTGTTCTCACAGGCCTCTACCTGCATGGGTCTCTTCTAGAATCTGTTATATCTTTTTTTTTTTAAATCCTGCCTCTGCATAGGAATCGTGCACAAAGAGATGATGTCCTCCACGGCTCTGTCATCCTCTGCCTTTGTTGGAAATGCACCCTAAACCTCTGGCAGCTCGGCGGCAGCTTTATTTAGTATTTTTGGATTCGTGTGATGTGAGGGGTCTGCATCGACTGTGCTTGCCAAGTCTAAATGCTGATTTAAAGGCAGCGTGCAAATGTGAGTGCATGTGCTGGCACTTGCTGGGTGGCAGCCTATGAAATTGGAAGGGCATGGCTCAGAGTGGGACCGGGGCTGTGTCTGTAATCATGCTCATTTTACAGGCATGTAATGGAGCTGAGGTGGGGGTCTCACAGACCCCACCATTGTTTTTAACGCACGCACCTCCCAGTCTCTGCCCCATCGGCTAATGAATCCCTATTGGCCACACTGTGTCCTTAATGACATTACAACTCCTCTTTTGCTGTGCTAGATGCAAAGCAGCTGCAACAAAGTGAAATTCTTCACCCCCGATGCCTTCCAGGTCCTGCAGACTCCTCTTTGGGATCCATTCATCTGAGCTGGATGGGGGCGGGTTGAGAGTGGGGGTCGGCCCTACCTTGCAAAGCGATGACCCCAGGGGAGGTTTGAGAGGGACTTGTCACTCAGACGCTGAGAGGATCCCTTTTGTGCCGGGTTCACAGCCGCAACTGTAACAGGAAGTGGGGCAGGAGGTGTTGCGAGAAAAAGCAAAAAGAGCTAGAGAGACAGAGCAATAGACAGCTGGGGGCTGCTGCTCAACTGAAGTTATTGATTCAAGCCTGGACAATAAGTGGACGACAGATATCCTTGCACACAACCCATGTATCTCTGTGTTTTCACCTTCTCAACTTGCATTGAAAGACCAGCTTTATCAGCATGAACTTCACAGTATTTGAGTTTGTCTAATTACTCACTGTAGCTTCGGCGGTGTCTCATCATGCGTGTGTATTTACATGCCCTGTGATTGCCACCAAATGTGTCCGTGTGTTTGACAGGAAGTGGGAAGAACACAAATAAACACACGGAGAAGGATAACTTCCTGCTGCCGACGGTTTTCCCCATGACCACTTTTTTTTTTTTTTCCCAGAGAAAGTCAGATGCTGATAAGAGAGGGTGGTGTTTAATTGCTCTCATGTTGTGTTGCCCCCAGGCAGCTGCATATAGCGCACGTCTAGGAGTAGATTGTGTGCATGTGGGAACATGCATTTAGAGGGCAATGAGGTTGTCATGAGGGTCAACACACACACACACACACACACACACACACACACACACACACACACACACACACACACACACACACACACACACACACACACACACACACACACACACACACACACACACACACTCACTCACAGGCACACACACACACACACAAAAACAGTCGCCAGCATCCATTTCCTGAATGTCTGCATTGCTTTCCCCCAACATGACCATATAACCAGTTACATGACCTACAATCCTGTATCCAGGCCTGACTGCCTGAGGAATGGATTGGACACACACACACACACACACACACACACACACACACACACACACACACACACACACACACTAGTAGTAGTTCTGCATTGCAGTCAAGTCAAACTAGACGTATGTAATGTCTGTCTCCCTGCGAAGCGGTCATATATACATATCATCCGGCTTGGCAGTTGTGTCTCTATACAGCCACAGTCATTGATCAGATTAGCTTAGTCTGGTGCAAACAGGCTATAAGGATGAGTAGACCCCTGCATTCCACCCTTTAGAACCCGACACACACACAATTACACTCTCAAGCCTCTTTTCCACTGGTCAAAAAGCACTCATTTTTTCTTCTTCTATTTTACCTAACTTGCCTCTGTTAAGTCTGTCTGAACGCTGCCAGGAAATAGCTGAATGTTTGTGAACTTATTGTCTTTTTATATCTTAGTAACAACAAGCAACAGCGTTTTCTTTTGTTCCCATCGTGCTAAATGCAACACTGGCAGGACAGCGAGGTGAGAGAGCTTCTCAGTTTCCTGTGTGTTCTGGAAAAAACAGAAAGGCAAACTCCAGTTTAGCGGGTTCACCCATGTTGAAAAACCTGTGTGTATCCAACTTGTTTGGTGTCAAAGAAGTATTAGTCAGAAATGCAGTTTCACCTCGACGGGGCCTCCTCCTCCTCCTCTCGTTGATCTATGGAGTGCTGCGTCTGCCAGAGATTGATTGCTTTACGTGATGCCTGGCTCTGTGATACGATATATGTCAATAATTCACCTTTTGTGTGCATGCTGGTACTTTGGGTGCAACTCGACATGAGAGTTATGAGCATTGTGTATTCTCATTTGCATATTTATCTCTGTCTCCCTGCTCTCCAAAGCTCAGACACGCTCTCATTTCAGCCCATATGCAGCGAATGACTTGTCATGCACCAAAGTGCTAAGTCAGCCTCCAGTGCTGTGTATAAATAGAAACAATGACAAATCTGTTTAGTGCCGATGTGCACTTTGACCTCGTGATCACAGAGGTTCCCCATCGCTGTCTAATTTGAGTTGTGTTGCCAGAACAGTGACCTGAGGAATCACCAGTGAGGCCGTTTTATATATATATATATGTATTTTTTCCGTCCTGGCGTGTATCATGGATTTGTGGTTCCAGATAATGAGATTGAACGGGGGATAAAGCTCTACAGACAGAGCACAAAATATTCAGTGTTCTTTCAGAACCGCAGGTGGCTGACCGGAGCCTTTTTCAGACGGTTATGACACAGGGCGTTTTTAGGCTTTAAGAGTCAGCTGAGAGAGAAAAGAGAAGGGCTTTCATCTTCCTGTCCTGTGCTGATGACCTGATCAAACAATCTAAATCAGGGTTTTGCAGTTACACAAACTTTTCTAAGAAAAATATATAAATGTGCTGTAAACTCCAACCCGTGAGCAAAACACTGGCTTCAAACCCGCACAGGAGCAAGCCGAGTATAACAGAGGAAGGGGCCTCTCACAGCTGATACACAAAGGCTTTAAATGGGAGTTTAAAAAAAAAAAAAGGTGGTGTTTTGTTGTTGGACGTATGTCCTGTGTAGGCTACCAGTCTCGCCTGTTTCCTGTGTGTGTTAATAGTTTGCCACGCTGGCTCTGTCTGGGTTACACACCTCCCCAGGGGGTTGCCTTTAACAAGGCAGGACTTTGGGAGGAAACTGTGTCTGTCTGTTTGCATATGTGCGACTATAGCCTACAGTGTGTGCAGTCATATGTACTGGTCACAGGGCAGTGCTGGATTGTAATCTCCTCATGAGACCTTACACTCAGTCTCCACACTCATCTGCTCTTTACTCTCGCTTGTTGAAGGGTTTACTGTCGCCGCGCTGTCAAAGCGAAACCAGTTCTTCTCATCACAGATTTGGTGTCAGCAGAAGGAAGACGAACAGGAAACGTGACAATCCACACGCCCAAGTGGGCCAGGCAGAGCTCTGCATCACTTCCTCCTCACGCTGGCCTGTTGGTTAAATGCTTTTTTGTTTAGTTTGTTATTGTTTTGGTTGCCCTTTGAACCTATAAGACTGCCTGTCTAGCATTTCTCAGCACTCTCTGTATGTGCCCCTACTGCTGCTGCCGAGGAGGAGGCCGCGGACAAGGGACGTGAAAGTTAATGGTAACAACATGGAGGAATATTGATATAAAAAAAAAAGTATGAATCAGAACATTTCAACACAGCCACAGGAGCATTAAGTGCTTTGTTCCTGGCTTGTTTTCTGTTGCATAATCAGACTCTGTCGGCTCATGAGCTTTCTCAGCAGATTGCAGCTGCCCGAGGAGGTAGTAAAGGTTGTGTTAGGTTGCCAAGATGCACTTCCTAATCCTGGTTTCCAAACGATGATGATGACTCTTCTGAGTGACTCATCATTGGACAGGTGAGCAATAGAGCTATTTGATAGTGCTTCTAAGATCGTTGAGGTTTTAATTTATTTATTGTCATTTTCGGCATTTTAATTAATAGATCATAAATATTCAGGACGTGGTATGCAGACGTTATAAACTGCATCGTGAAGTCAGTCGGTTGATGAACTTTTCCCTCTGAAGCGCATCAGCACTCCTGAATGGTGTGCTGCCGTTGCACAATAATTTCCTGTCAAGTTGCCGCAAGACTATCCACATTTCCTGTTCACTTCCTTTTTAGTCATCTGCCGATGAGCGCGTTGACACGACTCAGCTATTCAAACTGAATGCTCTGCAAAAGTGGGAAACTGAAACTGGGGCTTTTTTAACCTGCCACCAAGGAGACTGTGTGCTAAACTACAGGTCGTATAAAGACAAACCTTTCAGTCAGCAATAAAAACAACAGCACCCTGCTCTCCGCCACTAACAAATGGAAACTGCTCATTGATCCAGAGTGTGCTATCTGTATTCTGAGATCATGAGACATCATCTCCAACGCTGGCTGCCTCTTTTCCTTTTCTTTTCTTTTGCTCAAGCTCATCTGCATTGAGCAAAATAAAGAGTTAAACCATGACCAAAATGCTGGAATGTCACCAGCTCCCCCTCCACCCCCTGTTCGCCCAGTCATGTATGTGTGCAAGTGCATACACACACACACACACACACACACACACACACACACACACACACACACACACACACACACACACACACACACACACTGATCTGTATTTATTTTATTACATCCATGTGAATTCAGTAAGGAATGAAAGGCGCCTCAGTCTGAACATTTCCATATTTCTGTTATCAGACTTCATCATATATCAGCTGCAGTGGCCTTCTAAACACTCCCAACTACTATCATGTCAGCAGCACAGACACAAGACAACCCTCACTACATATAAATACAGTCATTTATGTCCACAGATATTTAGCGCTAGATATATTTATGTTCTATCACTTTGTGGTCTACCTGTTTTCATAAACACTATAACAAATTATGTGTTGTTGACTCTGTTGTGGTCACATAGAAATCACAAGGGATCTGTGTGTTTGCGCGCGTGCGCGTGCGTGCGTGCGTGCGTGCGTGTGTGTGTGTGTGTGTGGGGGGGGTGGTAATAGGAGGCCCTTTAAACAGTGCACCTCTTGGGTGAGTGTAGACAGAGGACACAGTGTGATTGAATCTGGTGTCACTACAAGTCTTTGTGCTCTGTGCTGAGCTTGCAAACACACCCACACAGATAAAGACACACTGAGCAAAGGGACTGAAAAGCTCAATGGGAGGAAGTTCAGAAGATATTTTCTGTAGAGTACAGATGAGAGGAAGGGGCAAAAGTAAGAGAGGGGGTTTGTTGAGTGGTGTGCTGGCGTCTTCTTGGTTTAATCAACTGCTCCGACTCTATTGAAAAGACTGATGCTTCCTGTGATTCAACTTAACAAATACAAAGTAAAATCAGAGAGGAAAAGAGACGGAGGAGGTGGTGGGTTGAGGACGGGGCAGCAAGTGTCTCGTCTGTTGTCAAAGGGGCTACTGTAGCATGCAAATATGAGCTCTTAGCCAAACACGTAGTCAGTGCAAGCACATGGATGCATCCATGCGCACGCACATGCGCAAGTGTGTGTGTGTGTGTGTCTGAGCGTTGTTTGAATGAATAATTTGGGCACAGCTGCACGTGCTTGCCATATTCCCGGCAAGGGAAGAAGAGGCAGAAAGTTAGAGGTGCCGAGTCAGTTGTTGTGTCGACTGTAAAGAGCTTATTTACTTCTCATAATTTCTGTTCTGAAATTAAATTATCTTCTGCTTTTTGAATCACTAAACTAGAAATATAACCTGACCTGCCTGTTTCAGGAAGAGCAGCGTGAAGTTCAAGTGCTGAGCTTCCTCCTGCTCTTTTTAATTACCCTGTGTGCGTGCGTGTGTGTGTGTGTGTGTGTAAAACCAGCTGGCCAATAATCACCTCCAGTGTTAAGTAGCTTAGCTACTGCTGGATTGTGTCTGAGTTTGTTTTGTGTTGTTGTGTCTGAAAGAATAGAGTCGACAGCAGACGAGGCTTTAAAACTGCTGAAGTCGGCACCAAATAAACTGATTTTAATTCATCTACTCCACAATTTACTGTACAATTTCAGTTGCTAATACTTTAATACCAAACACCTGCAAAACCAATGACCTCATCAGTATTGCTGGTAAACTAATATATTGCGCTTTTAATTGTAATTTCTTCTGTACATAATTTTACAATAATAATATCACCAATGACATTGTCTTTGCCCTCTGTCAGCCTGGTAATTTCCTGTGTTGTTATTTCTAACTTGTCAAACTGTCAGCCTTGTGGCTTCTAGATGAACAGAACTGTTAATATGAGCGTCCATGTTGCTGTTGCGACAGGGGCGTTCTCACAACTTCACCACCTGAATGCAGCTTGTGTCGTGCACACAACTACACACATTGTGTCCACGAGTTCCATTTCAGGCAGGAATAGTGTTAATTCACATCAACCATGCATTAGCAAGTTCTTTATCAGCACTATATAAGAACTAGCCCCTGGAAATACTAGTGAGTGAAACCAAGGCTACAACGTTACAACTTTAGAATGTGAATCTTGAGAAAATGACTCAGTTTCTAAGAGTTACTACTTAAATCATCCTTGTAGGAAACGATCACTTAACACATTTAGCTATCGTTCATTATCTTGAGTCGATCCCCATTTTCTTCATTACACTAATAATCTTCCATTCATGTTACAACCCATTTCTGATACATCACCTAACATCCCACACCTGTGTATTGACATAAAGGAGAAAACGCACGTGTGTGCATGTACCTGTCATCCCCTGACAGAGTTCACACACTTACAGATAGGCAGACATGATGGCTGGCTACATTAGCACTCATGCTAAATGCTGTCTGACACAGAGGGAGGCTGGGTTGGTGGTAGTGCTAGCCAGCCCCCCTAGGGAGGCAGACAGACGAGTACAGTAATGACAGCAGTCTACAGCTCAGGAGTGTATATTGTACACTGTGCGGCCATTTATTTTAGCCGCTGTGTGTGTGTGTGTGTTGGTGTGTGTGTGTTCGATTTGTGGCTTTTATAAATCCGAAAATAAAACCTTCTGACTCCCAGTAAACCATCAGTGGCAAGAAAGTCAGTCACCTTTAAAAAAAGAACACATGTGGTCTATCACATGCCAACCAACTCTCATATTGTCATGTCACTGGCCCACAGGTCATATATCACGTGTGCTTTTCTTGTTAGGGTGCTAAACTCTTGGTAGTTCAAAGCAAAACATGAACACAACCACATGCTTGGCTCTTTGTAGAGGACGGGCTGATTGTTTGACCTTGCTACTTTAATGAACTCCACTCTGAGTTTCCCCGAGATGCCGCCGTGGCTTACTGACACCAAATCAATTTGTGACATCGTGGGGAGCTATTCAAATGTGTCCCGAACACTATCCAGATGATAGGCACTCACACGGCAGCCTGTTCTAAAAGAAGTACTTTGGCTAAAAGCATAGAGTGTCCATCAAAACAACAAGTAATATGTAAATGCTGAGTGCTTGTCCTCGTGGACTGTTGAAACAAATTGGAATCTAGCAGAAATTGGCCGACACCTCTTTGACCTTGACCAGGCGGTCTGTCCTGAAAATGCAGGAAAGGAAGCTAATTTGATTCTTTTATGTGCCTCCACCTCCCCCCACAGAGGAGCAGACAGAGCAGACGTGGGGCAGGGGGGGAGACGGGGGGGGGGGGGAAGATGAGACAAGGAGGGGGTGGATGATGAGGAAGTCGGGTAGGGATTGACCCAGAATCGGCTCCAATGATGCGGACTGATGTGCAACAATGAGAGATGCTCACGTTAGGATGAGTGATGGTTGGTTGTCTTTGACAGCGGTGAGAATTTAAAATGGCTTACTGAGTGACACAGTTTACTGATCAATACTTAAGAAATGCCACTGGTTATTAGATTAGTGTGTAGCTCCTCTTTTGGTATTATTTACAATATTAATAGCATCACATCCATAACTACTGACCTTGTTTATTAAAGATCTTTGAGCATGCGGAGTGTTTTGTCTGTGGTAGAGGCCTGAGGGCAGGGCAAAGAGATGCAGTCTATGACAACTCATTTTTCATGTGGAGCCTCCTCGTCTTTCAATGCTGCTCTGTCCCATTTTAACTCATCGAATCAGCATAAAATGAGACATTTGAGACATTAAAGTCTCCCAAAGGTTTCACCTGCCGTTTTGTCTCTGATGCACTGGTTTGTTGTCATGGGACACTGGTATCTGTTAACTACCAGGACAATAGACAAAGCAATGAGGACACAGTTTCTAGACGGGTCTTTAACTCAGGTTGTAAGTTGCTCTGTTGTTTGAAAATAAGTTCCTGATGGACAAGGTGAGAGAATACAGCCCAGTGAGTTTAGCTGCTCTACAGACAACCCAGCTCCCTACAGACAAGTAGGCCGACTTCTGCCCTTGAAGTCCGTCTCGGTTAAGGAAACGCTCGTGTTAACATCGATGAACCAGTTCGCTCATTCGGGCCCCAGCGTGCAACACTGCATCTCAACACAAACCAGTCAAACCAATGAGCACAGAGTGTGTGAGCCCTGCTCTCCCTTGCAGTTACCGATCGGTAGCAGCGCCCCAGGCTCGCCACACTGTGAGGTTAATTTGATGTGTAGGGTTAATATGAAGGCTACGAACGGTGACTTGTTTGAATTGTATGTTTGGGTGTGGTGCCAGTTAAACAATAGAAAATGACATGAAAAATGTGTGCCAACAGAAGTATGATCTTTAAAAAGTTTTTTGTAGGCTCTGAGGTTCAATCAACAATTTCAGAGACTGTGCCTTTACTAGAAAAAACATGCCATTCCCTTAGAAGCACCCTATTGGGGCAGCAAACCACCTCTCCCATCTCCTGCCAGGGTGACATGCTCCCTGTACGACCGCTGTTTGGTGAAAACCGATTGCTTTCACTGTCATAAAAGATGAATTCCTTAATTTAGTTATTATTATAATCAGGAATATACAGTTTCACAAAGTACTTAAAATATCATCTTATCGGAGTCCAATGTCACAGTTTCAAATTCAAACTATTTTCCTTATAATAGTTATAATGAACAATCACATTTGAAACCACAGCGTCTACAAATATTATAGGTTGGCAATTTTATGTGATGAATAAGAATAATAAATTCATACTTGAAATCATAACTTCTTTTTTTTTTCAGCCAACGCTTTCAGCCAATGGAAAAAAATGTTAACACGGAAGTTGGATTGTATTGTATTGCTATACCATCTCCTGATGAGGAGATGGTATAGCAGATGATTTAATAGAATGGCTGCTTAATGGATGTGAAATTATCAACTATATTCAGTTTATCAGTGAAAAGCCGTCACTCCTCACACAGTAGCAGGATGATCTTCTGATCAAAGCGGTTTGCGATTATTTCGACTTTGATAAAACAATAGATTCATCTACTAATTGTTTGAGCTTTAGCATACAAATGCAAATGAGGATGATCTCCTCATTGCGCTCTGGGAGAACCAGCATGTGTCTCTCAGTGTGACAGAGCAGACGTCCAATAGGAGAGGCAGAAGGCCTCTGCTCCGAGTCAGACTGCCACCACCTGGGCAAGCCAGCTGTCCACGCACCGGCCTCTTCTAGCCACAGCCCCGATTCCTCAAACATGCTAATGAATGTTTGCTTAAAATGCCTCCTCCTCACTTTTTATCTACTTATTCCACACTGTCGTATCTCCTAGACTTTTACTTTATGCTTTTCTGCTTCAGTTTCTCCAATTGGACCATATTAGAGCTTTCTCCTCCAGTGCTCCAACCTGAGCTGCTCATCTTCATCGGCCTGCTGCTTTAGTTTAATCTAGGGTTTTATTCTTTTACCTTAAATCCGCGGCCAAGGTTAAAAAAGCTGTATGTGATGTCTTACCCCTCATTCACTTTTATTTGATTCCAGATTATTTTAATTAATAGATAACATGAAGCTGGATCTAGGTGCAGTCAGTTGCCCATTGCCAATCCCTGCCATCCCTTTGGAGAGCTTTGACCAGAATATGACCTTCTGACTCTTTGAGTGCTGTGATGTGGATCCCATGTGGAGGAGTGGAGAACGCACTGTGTCTGTTGTTACAATCTGTCATGAACAGATAATTAACTGATTACTGTAAGAGCATATACATGATGGGGAAGGTGTCTTAGGTTGGATTGTGATGGATGGAGCATTGACGGATGGAGAGACAGAGAGACGAGAAGATCAATCAGAGGGAGAGCGAGGCAGTTGGCGGTTTTATGTGCGGTATCGGTCCAGACAGCTCTCCAGCAAATCAATGTGAGCGCTGATTAAATGGGCAGCAGGACAGAAAAGACTACTGTACTGCTCAATAATCAAAAATGGTGGCTTTCAGTTGCACCGTGCTTGTGTGTCACGGAGGAGGTTGGGATTACAATAACCTTTTGACGGACATGTTTTAAAGCTTTAAGATAATTTCTCTGTCATCACATAACTACTGTAAACAGACTGATCCAAATATGAATTATATTTCAAATTTTGGGAAATATATACTACATAAATTGAAGTGGGCTTGTCAGTGCTTGTAGTGGTCCACCAGATTGGTCTAAACGCAAATATCCATCCATCCTTGAGCCAATCCCAGTGGACATTGTGCAAGACATGGGATTCATCCTTGTCATGAAAATTGCAATATCTCAACATCTATTGGATAAAGTCGGATTAAGCTTTGCATCAAAATAGTTGGATCCAAGAGGATGAAGTCCTCCTTGTTTGGCATGCATGGGCTTAAGGGAAATGTATGTAGAACTGTTCCAATGGATTGCCATGAATTGAATTTTGTTCCCCAGCTCATTATTGTGTTTTATTATTATACCTTAATAGGTGAAGAATCGGCTAAGAGTGAATATCAGCCTTTTGTGAGTGTTGCTGGTCAAACAGTCTTTCAGCCCACCTCCTGATACTCTTTTTATTAAATAACGTTTCTTCCAGTTATGACCTTATCATATGACCTTATCATTATGACCGTTCTGTCACCCCTCCATCCTCTCTGCTGAACCTCGGGGCCTCTTTCATTTCATCCCAGAGTAACTGATACGCCCAGAAGTCCTTACCCAAAATAGGCCTGAGTTCCATTCAGTTCAATTTCCTGAGTTCTCAGGGCTTTTTGTGTCAAGCATTCGACAATCTACGTAACCTGCCATATTATCTCCCCTCTCTTCTCCTTCTTTTCTTTTTCCTTTTTCCCCCTGGCTCCCTCGCCCTTTCTGTTTGCTTGACTATTGAACAAGCAAATAACTGGTTCTAAGAGCAATAATCAGCTCCATCTCAGCAGCTATTCAGAAGTTTTGTATCAGTGTGACAAAGGATGCTATCACATGTTTTCCCAATGGTATAACACATTTTAAAACAAATGAACCATAACTGTTGATGCTGATCTGACTGAACTAGACGGAGACCTTTTAAAGTGTAAATTTAGCCTTACGTTTTTAAGTCTCTGGAATAAAAAAAAAGCCTGGACATGCTTGCCGTGACAGTGATAAGAGTCCCGCTGGGTTTGTCACTGCAGACACACACACACACATA
Source organism: Pleuronectes platessa (assembly GCF_947347685.1). Lineage (NCBI taxonomy): Eukaryota > Metazoa > Chordata > Actinopteri > Pleuronectiformes > Pleuronectidae > Pleuronectes > Pleuronectes platessa. The sequence goes on from NC_070627.1 coordinate 18,054,346, forward strand.
CACACACACACACACACACACACACACACGCACACGCACGCACACGGTTTAGTTTAGTTGGACTTTTTTGTCAATGTTTGCCCAAAATAATTTCAAGGACATGATCCAGTCACCATACTGCTCTGAATGTCTCCCTACCTATGAGGACACAGTGAGGACAAATATTCTAATACCTGGAAATGCTGGACATAACAGTGAGTTGTGAGTCACACACACACGGCACATAGCTGTGTCAGTTGGGTTAATCCTAATCTTTACTCCGACAATGACGAAGCACTAATCAGAGTTTTGGTACAAGCAAAGGGAACCGAACCAGATGGAGAGACTGTGCTTCTGTTTATGTAATCTCTGTCGGGCCGACTGCACTAAATTAATCTCTGTCTGAAAGGGAAAGGCAGCAGCTCTGCTCAGTGAATAACGCTACACGACTGGGATTGAATTAAGTGACTCTCAGGTGTGGCTTGTGTTCGGTATTTATCAGGTCGTGAACATGATACTCATCACACTCAGTCTGTATTTATTTGTATTATTAATTTAATTTATCATAAAAATTATGATAATCATGGACCTGCTGTGATTGAGTCACTCCTCTGTTGTTTCATGGTGTGTCGTCTGTCTGTGCTAGAGAACTAGGCTTGATGATCCAAGAAATGTTGATGATCCAAGAAAGATAAAAATGCTGTAAATGTTTGAGCATAATGTTAAAGAAAAGGGCTGTTGGGGTTTACGATAAGCCGAGCCTGTGGTGTGTGTTTGTGGAGACAACACCCTGGGAGTCGATCGCGTGGATGCATCCCGGAGCAGTTGGGAAAAGCAGCTGGAAACCACGGACATGCACTGACAGGCTTGGAATTACAGGGCAACACCTATTAGCTCGGTTAAGGCTCTTTAGAAAACTCAGTGAAGTTGACTTTAATACCTTTTTAATGGGAGAACAGCACATTTTCTCAGCTTCTTTTGGGGAAATATAAAGTCGCTATTTCTTCTGGCGATCATTGTTCTCAATCATCAGGACTTTATTACAGTTGTAATGGCTGCAGCTTCATGGCTCCCTGTCCTCCTCATGGCATTCAAGGTTGACATCGTCTTCGGATTGATGTTCTTTTAGCATGGTGACTTTTGAAAGAAGTTTTCTTCAAAGATCAACATCTCTGCTCTCAGTTTCTTTTTTAGACTTCAGTTTTGTCTTTGTGGAGGTAGATCTGCTTCTTGGTCTTGCTTTTCCTCAGTTCATCATCCTTTTTCATCCATCTCTCTGTTTGGACCTGTCTCTCTATCTCTCTCTCTCTCTACAGCATCTGCAGGTTTGCACAGTCTTGGCCAGCTCCTGATGCTTCTGGTCTTTTAGTGTGCAGAGAGACAGCTTTTTAATGTGGGCCCCAGTGTGAGCGCGCTTTTTCTTGGTTGCTCCTCCTTGTGTTTCAGCTCCTCTCTGAGCTGAACATTGTCATGTAGTGTCTTGTGTGGAAGTCTGCTCCTGCTGCATGCCGCCCAACAGGGCTTCACACCTGGCCCTCCACTTTTCCTCCCTGCTCTCTTTTTGCAAGATCAGAGCCAGTCAGGTGACATGCACATTGGTATGAGCACAGCTTTCTTCTATATTTTGCTGAGGAGCAAGTCTTTGTTTTTTATCACCCCCTTCCATTGGTTCTGTCCATATTCTGGGAGGTGAACTTTCTCCTTGAGAACCCATTCTCCTTCTTTAGAGACTTAATCTCACTGATAACATTGAACAGGGCTTCTCTTAGGCCCTCTACCGTCTCCTGAAGTAGGGTGGTCAGACCATATGATCCACACTGAGAAGTGCCCAACAGCTTTGTTTGTACATTTCAGCCGAGGAAGTTGGCAACAGACAGAGAAGTCGGATTTCTTGGCAAAAAAAGGAAGAGATGGTTGTTTTCAATTTGCAAATGAGGGTTGATTTACTCAGAAATGCTTCCAATCCATTCAGCAACCGGGATGCAAATTGACTTAGATATTTTGCTGCTGGTAGATCAAAATTAGTTCCGTTTTTTTCTTTCTAATTATGTGTTCAAATTCAAACATTACCAGTCAGTCTTAAAACATAGAGCTGGGTGTTCTTCAGAACTATAATATCTATATGTATGTATATCCAGAGAAGCATTTCACATAAAATTATTCTCCATCTTCACTGAAGTATAACGCATGAATCCAATAAGTAAAATGGCAGATGATATATTTAACATGAAATGATAAGAAACATTCGAAGGTGATCCAAATGCAAATCCTCTTTCGGAGGAGTAGCCGGACACACAAACCGCTCTCCAATAATAGAAGTAGGATAAAAGCATTTGGCTGACAGCCATTCATCCATTAATGATGAATGTAAAGCACATAGCTTTTTCTTGCCTTCCATCCTTCCTGTCTCATTTGTTTTGCACTAATGATGAGTTGTTGATGGACGCTGCGGGTTCAGCGATGAGGAGACTGGCCACTGAACGAGCCCCTCAGCTAAACCAACACTCACAACAAAGGAAATGAGGTGTGTGAGAGAGGCAGCGAGTAGGAAAGAGCATGTGATCACAGGTTTTTACATTCATCTTTGTTGGTTACTGATGAGTGGGACAATATTTTTGCAACAAGCCTAAACAGTGCCAGTGAATGCCAAGCATAGACTGTACGTAAAGACGGAAGATGCCAATCAGCTTCTCCCTGCAAAAATGCTCAAGATGATTTGGCTTCACTTTCACTGTCACGTAGTTCATCTTTATCTACGGTCTACGTCATCAGTGCACATGAAGATCAGTATAATCATTTATCATCATCACATTTTAAGTTGCCCTTTTCATCCACTGCTAATGTGAAAAACTGAAAGTGCAGCTTCAATGCTGAAAAACCATGTTGATGCTTCCATCTTCGCTGCATCTGATTGGAGTCTTTTATATGCAGGCTCACTTGATGGTATTCATCTGCCTCACACATACATATGTAAGTGACCTTCAGGACAATGCACCTACGTCAGTGTCTGTCAGTCTGACGAGATGTTTTCCAGACATCAAATTCAATTTGAAACAATTCAGAAAAGGGTATTTTAGCCATAATTGTAACAAATTTAATTTGTTGACAAAATTTAAATGAAAATATAAACATTGTCATCAGCCTTTACATTTTCTTTGTCCCCATTTGACCCTTGACGGTTTATAGACAGGATCAGTTGCAGTAGCTCAATTTACAGCACTACAGGAAACACTGCGGCATGTGAATAGTAGATTATAATTTTTTTTTGCATATCAATATGCTTTGTATGCTTCATCAACCTCCAGGGATAATAAGTGTCTCTGGCACCTTTATTCTGGGGGTTAGGGGATTGAAAACTCGGGCACCTCTGCTAAAACACAAAATCAATCCAAATCCTCAGCCTCCCTGTGCATTATTTACTGTGTAAACATGGTTTCCTATTGCATCCTCCATCCTTCAGCACCGATCAGTGTCCTCACAGCTCTGTTAGTCACCTGTATAGCTGTTATTTTCTGTCTGTCAGCGCAACCTTTCCTGGATGGCTGGCTGGCTGTGGACTTGTTATTGGATCTGCTGTGTGATGAGAGGAGGGTTTGAGTGTGTGTTTGCATTTAAAACAGTTGTTAATAAACACACACTCACACTTACACACACACTTACATATATAAATTGTGTATTTCCATTATGAAGGCAAAATTTGATTGATGGACCCAAAGAGTGAGAGCCAGGTGAAGGGGAAGTGTGACAGCGAGGAAAAGTCTACATTGGCAAATAGGCTCTCTAGTGTTATCAGGAGAAAAGGGAAACGGAACAGGCCCCTCCGCTGCTTCTGTCACAAGCTTTTGTCCTGATGGTGTGTTTTAACTGGCAGCGAACTGGGGAGGGCTGCTGCAAACAGGCAGAGGTGTGAGGACGAGGACAGGAGCACAAAAGAACAGCAGGAGGATGTTTTTCCTGCACAGTACTGGTGAAGCCAAACAGATAAATAACATGGAAAGTGGGAGATGGTCCTTGTTTGCGATGGGAGTAGATATTGTCGCCTGATAAACGGACAGAGTTAAAGGAAACATGGAGGAAGAGGCCGGCTTACTCCACTGGCCCAGGGCCAGAGGAGACACAACAGAGCTCTGAGACACTCGCAGCTCAGGAGAATACGATTAACTCTGTCTCTTAGTGTGTGTGTGTGTTTGTGTGTGTGTGTGTGTGAGAGCTGTGTTTCTACTCAAGTGTTTACATTAAGGAATTGAGCTCTTTGGCTCTCACCAGCCTTGTCTTTGAAGGTTGATTGAGCATGAACACACACACACAGACACAAAGACACAGATTCATGCACACACACACACACACACACAAACACATTGGCAGTGATCACAGTGGCCTGATTTTATTGCGAGTAACAGACTTGGCATTTGGTTCAGGCGGTTTCCTGGGCTCTGATTGGACAGTGGGTCAACAGTTTAGTTTCAGGTGTAGATTACTGTATAATGACGGCTGTTAGCGTTTGTAATTTGCCATCTGCACACCATGAGAGGGAAACCACTCTACTGTTGTAAATACAAACATATGCTGACACACACGCAGTCACTGAACATTAGGAATCTCTGAGCAGCGTGTGCGGTTCCCAAGGAAACCGGACCCTCCTGAAAGTGTGCCAGCTGAGGGAAAACACTGGAAACTAAGAGGTGTGTGTGTGTGTGTGTGTGTGTATGTGTGTGTATGTGTGTGTATGTGTGTGTGTGTGTGTGTGTGTGTGTGTGTGTGTGTGTGTGTGTGTGTGTGTGTGTGTGTGTGTGTGTGTGTGTGTGTGTGTGTGTGTGTGTGTGTGTGTGTGTGTGTGTGTGTGTGTGTGTGTGTGTGTGTGAAAGAATGAGAGAAGAACGCAATACTTTTTACAGTAAAAGAAGAGCTGTTACACACAAGGACAGCTCTCCCATCACCTGCTTCTTTATTCAATTTTATGAATTTTTCTTGCAACGATACAATGGATAGATATAATATGTAAAAGAAAATCATCAAAATGTCTCAAAACCAGACCTATGTTATATATTTTGATGACTTTGGTCGCCTTTTAATCGCATCACAACTGCTTTACCCGAGGCTTGGTCTGTCTTTTCTATGACAAACATCATATGATGAAGGAAAGACACAGTGTCAGCCAGTCAGCTGTTTTTACCTCCCACTGTTTCTATTGGTCTGTCGTAAGGGATCATGAATATTCATTGCTGTTTGCTTTACAACGTAATTAAACTTAAACACATGACCTCATCCCTGAACATGATTTGAGATTTCATCAGCAACTCCCATGATCCCAAGCTACTCAACATCAATCTAGGTATTTTCAGTTTTTTGGTGTAAAGGAAGGTTTTTTTATTTCTTAAAATGACAACTTAGTTTTAAATTGTATGACCTAATAGTTTACTTCTTTAGTGAAGTTTTTTCATTACACTTCAACTTGTCATCAGGATTTCAGATTTATTTTTCCCTAGCAGTTTCCAAAGTATTTTTTTTTTCATTTCAGAAAATATACCCGACTTCCTAGCAAATGAATTTAATGAAATAAGAATCCTTTTATGATTATTTCAATGACAGGGATGTGATGAGAGATGTTGTAAATATCAGAATGATTTTTGACAACAGTATTCAATCTTAGCTTCTGCTCATGTTGTCGATTGCTTCACTCTCAAGTCTTGCATTATTGACTTTTGCTGCCATCAGGGTTTGATCCGGATTATGTTTGTGTGTGTGTGTGTTTGTTTGCTTCTTAGTTTTTTTCTGGGTCTGGCCCTAATTATCAACATTGGGTTTGATGCTTATTGTAATAAGTGAATCCCCCTCAGAGCCTGTGTGTTAATGAGTTTTCTTAATGAGTGTGCGTGTGTGTTGTTTGTGTATGTTTCTGACTTAACTGGGGTGGGTGCAACGAGTGAAGACAACATGGTCGCTAATCACCTGTGTATAAAGACTGTGTGTGTTTGTGTGTGTTAAGTCTATGAAAGACTTTTGTTTAGCCACTGGGAAATTTAAACCACTTTCCCATTAGTGTGTAAAGTCGAGAAGTGATGCAACGCTTTAATTTGACGCATCAGGGATCCACAACCTGCTTCTGTGTTTGTCTCTGTGCCCCAGTCGCATTCAGGCATTTAATCATGGTGTTATGGGCTATTTATAGCTGCTAAATGTGTGTCATTTGTGTGTGTGTGTGTGTGTGTGTGTGTGTGTGTGTGTGTGTGTGTGTGTGTGTGTGTGTGTGTGTGTGTGTGTGTGTGTGTGTGTGTGTGTGTGTGTGTGTGTGTGTGTGTGTGTGTGTGTGTGTGTGTGTGTGTGTGTGTGTGTGTGTGGTATGAGATCTTTGTGTGTATGTTTGCTGCTTCGATCAATTTTATAGATCTGAGCTTTTGTTGGCGCAGCTGGCTTAAATATTCATCCAGCTGAGCTGCAGTGTGATTTTGTGTGTGCGTGTGTGTGATTTATTGATTATTTATAACTGCCCCATTTCTTCTTCCTGTTGATCACTGATGGGCTGTCATTGTTGTTGATGTGTCTTCCTTGTGTTTGTGTCTCAGGCATCTTGTCTCTTCTTATCTGATGCGGAGATTGTCAAACGTTTGCCCGTCTTTCCTCCTTCTTTGTGACATTGGCGGAAAACACTGCAAGGAAGAGTGGAGAGCCTTCAATCTGAAAGGAGATGTTTGATTGGCTTATATGTTTGGCTGCAGCTAGTATTCTCATTATTGTTATTTTTTAATTACTGTTTTTGACCCATCAATTACGAGTAAGATGTCAGATAATAGTGAACTAGGAGGGCGCTTGGAGAGAGCATACCTCTCTCGCCATGCTAAAGAGAGTGGGAAAACATTCCTGGATTTGTCTGGATCTGCACCAACATTTCAAGGGTTCTTCATTGGGTCATGCCCCACCCCTCAACAAAATGTCATGGAAATCAGTTTCGTACGATTTATGTCATCCTGCTAAATAACAAACTAACAGATGAAACGATGAAACATAACCTGCTTGGCGGAGATAACCGTTGCCACCAGCGCTTTGAGGATCCTAAGGTGTCTTAAAAAAAATGGAAAATATACAAATATAAAGAACATGCAACAATTTGATAAAATAAACAAAAGCATATAGTTCAATGTAAGTAAAAACAAGTCAAGGTAATGAGGATGCAAAGATATTAAGACAAATAATATGAATATTGCAGAGTGTATTTAAGAAGTATGATACATGTGATAATATTGCACAGTGTAGTCTTGTCAGAAGTTGTTGAAGTGGTCAACATTTTGGGAGAAGATGTCTTTCAGTCTATCTTTGTTTACTCGAGAAGCTTAAATAGATGGTGTACTGGGTGCGTGTTGTCTTTTATGTTGTTAAATAAATCAAATCATTAATTATCAAACTCAAAATGATTCAATAGGTTTTTGGTATTAGCAAAACAGCCCTTGAAATATGTTATTATGTAGATGGCGTGTGGGGGGTCTGCATTCACACAAAATGCTTCCAGCAGATAATTAATATACAGAGAAAGACAAGTGAGTTCCTGCTCCCACGCTCTAGATAACAAACCAACGATAACCGCTTGCAGCCGAACCAAAGCTGTCAACACGACCTTGTACTTTCTGTGGCATTCTTCAGAGATGTAATTGAATGTAAACCACGTTGCTGCCTGATTTCATGAATTGGCAATGAAGTGTGTGCACGCTGTCAGAGACTGGACAGCAGAGGTAAATCCTGACAGCAGGGACGTGGCCCAGTGCAGCAGTTAGTGGAGCTCTCTGCAGGAGCCAAGACGAAATTCACAAAGTATTGCTTGGGTTTTCTATTCTCACTGTGAGTAATGATGAACAGTTAATTATATTAATGGGGGAAGATTGATGATTGCAAAATGGGGTGTCTCAAAACCACAAAGTCTGAATACAAGGATGTGATAATATTATATAAACTCCCAGTCTGCTGTATATTTAACCCATTTCTCTCTTTCTTTCTTTCCTTCTTTCATTCTTTCCCCCCTTCTCTCTTTCTCTCTTTGTCTCGCTGTCGTTCACTGTCTGCTCTCTTACACCTGGTGCCTCTGACCTATAAATATTGTGCAAAAGACAGATTTACATTGAATGTAAACAGATAGAAAGGGAGAGAACGACCCCCGACCCTTTTACGACACAGCTGCAGCACGCACGCACACACACACACACACACACACACACACACACACACACACACACACACACACACACAGTCCATTGTGCTGAGCCAACCCACTCCTCCTATGCCACATCATTGTTAATAATAGTCCTAAACAGGGCTCATATGTTGCGTGTGGTTTTAGCTTCATTAACCTCAGTGTCAAGGTCACATCCAGTGATAAAAGAGACTCGTCTGTCTGCACATCATCTGCCACCAGGTGATGTGGGTTAGTGCTAATGCTGCTGCTGCTGAATCGGACCATCTCCCGTACGATTGGTAAAATCCACGGCTGTTTTCAACTCTGTTGTGTGTTTCTCCTGCAGCGTAACGACGTGTGGCGAATGGGATTACCGTTGGTGTTTGTGGTGGGTGTGGCTCTCAATGCACACTCGAGTGAGGAGCCATGTGAGAGCTGAAGATACACTCGAATGTATTCAAAATGAGTGTGCTTGTGAGCCATGTGATCGCCCACTGTCCCTTCAGCAGCTGTGTGTGGTTGCTGGGGATTTCTTGTTGCTCTGTATGGCTTTATACAGTGTGTGTGTGTCTGTCTTTGTTCTAGCATCCCAAAGGGAGGGTCTCAGTGTGCGGGGGAGTTGATTTGCATCCCCTGAAGGTTGAACCATGAGGCAGGGGGGAGTTTAACATGTGGAGAGGAAGACCCAGCGCTCCAATAGTGCTGCCTCAGAGCTTTTTGCGCAGCTTAAAGTGATTACCTCTCCACCGTGTCCACATTGTAGCTCTGAAAGCCCAAGATTGACACTGGGCGGTGTAACAGATTTGTTTTATGTACTTTTTGTTATGTGAGCTCAACACTAGACCAACAGTTTTCTGATAATTAACCAGCACTGCGGCACAAACCTGTAACAAAACCTGTCCGTGAATCAACTGTCCATCCCGCCTGCCTGGGGCAAACAAGTCAAAACGAAGCTATATTAAAATACTCAGCCCTCATTCTGTCAGTGAGTTCACAGATGTTACACAGTGGCTGCTTCTCCTTTGCTCTCATCTAATCAGGGATTATTGTAGAGCTGCGTTGTCAGGTTAAAAGCAATTAGCTGCAGTGAAGTACCTGTCAAGATGGAAAGCCCAGCAGAACTGAGAGTCCTGTGCAGCAGGATTAGCAGCCGCTGTGATAATGACTCATGAGCCTAAGTGTGTCTTCTCTTCATCAGTGAACCCGTCACTTGCAGTAGATTTTCTCTGAACTTGCCCATCTTATGCTTCCATAATGATTTTCAACACACTCTCTGACTGTGTAGATCCTCGGTTCCCAAACTGGGGTACATGTACCCCAAGGGGTACGCGAAGTGGTTCAGGGGGTACGTGGGGAGAACATTTTATCTACGTTTTCAAAGTGAAAAAGCCCATTACATTTTCAAACTGAGCTATAAATAATCGTGCAATATTAAATAGTCTGAATAGCCAACTCGCATTGCCAAAAATACCCATATTCATCTAAATAATTACACTGCCAAAAAAAGTTACAGGTAGGTTAGTGACCGTTAGTCAAAACTAGGGATGGGCATAATTAATCGACAAACTATTAATTGATCCTTAAGAATTTCGTAGATGACATTATTTTGTCATCTCTGATTATTATAAGTCCTGAAATCCCTGACAATTTCAAAGTTTCAAGTGTTATAGGCTGTATACGTGCGTCGGGGGGGTACGTAGCTGGAGATTGAATGTCTGAAGGGGTACGAGACTGTAAAAAGTTTGGGAACCACTGGTGTAGATCAACAACTGAGCTGTTGTTGATGTAAGTGCTCTGTCCTGGGGGTTGTTCCTCCTCATAGTTACAGATCTCCATTATAATTCCACCCTACAAAGTTGTGTGAATGTCTTGTCTGCCTTGTATGTCTCACACCGCAGTTTTGTGTGACTGTGCTCCACCTTCCTCCACCACCACCAACTGTCGCTTTTGGATTAATATATTGACTAGGGATGCTCTTAACGACTAATTTCCGAGTTGATTATACGGAAATGTGAATTTAGAGTAAAAAACATTTTTGTGATAACAAGAAGACATTTGATAATGAAAGAAATTGAGTTGTTTTCTGTTTTCTCAGTTGGGTCTTGACGATGAAGACTCATTTGTGGAGTGAAGAAAACTAAAGATTTCTTTCTGTTGCATCGTTCTTTTTTTTTTAACTGTCCAACTGGGAATACGTGTAGTTTAGGATGAAACACTCAAAACCTGTAGTAAGCTTGGTTTCATAACAATTCTGGCAGAATGGCAATCCAGTTGAGTTTTTAAGGTCATATTTATAAAGTTTATTTATTATTTCATAGTGTTGGTTGAGATGTCTTTCAACAAACTCTTTTTTAAGGTGCTGTGTTATGAAATAATCATGAGGTGAAAAGGAGAACATGTGTGGCCTTTCGATCAAATCGTCATGTTCAATCTTCACAGTGCATTGAAACATTAAAATTCTGCAGACAGTCACAGTGTTTTAATTTATGATCCTTCATCATTTCATCCATTGTCTGACTTTCTCTTTTCTCCTGTTGTCCCCTTCCAGGATTCGTCCTCAGATGGCCAAGGAGAAGATCGAGGGCTGCCACGTGTGCACAATGGTCACACCTGGGGAACCGCAAGTCCTGCTGGGAAAGGACAAGGCCTTCACCTATGACTTTGTGTTTGACATCGACTCGGAGCAGCACCAGATCTACCAGGACTGTGTGCACAGGCTCATCGAGGGCTGCTTTGAGGGCTACAACGCCACCGTGTTTGCCTATGGTCAGGTATGATGATGCAAGTTTTTTTGTGGTTCATAATTTAGGGTTTAATAAAGTGCATAATTCCCCATTTCACTGGTAACAAACATAATCACACCTTTGACACACAGTCAAATTGTCCCAGTGGATATTTAATCCAGATTTCCAAAACAACAATGTGTGTTTTCTTGACTCCAGAATTGATTCTTGCAAAGTACAAATACATGAAGCAAAATAAAGCACATTCTTGAATGTTATTGTCCAGTGTAACTACTGGGTGGTGACACAGGTTTCAGTCACAATCATACAACCAACAGACCACTACCATTACATGCATTTAAAAACATATTAGTTGTAAGCTGCACAGTGTTAGGAGAATAAAATGAGATATCATCGTTGTTGATGAAATGTGTTTCAGACGGGCTCGGGGAAGACGTACACCATGGGGACGGGCTTCGACGTGAACCTGGGTCCGGAGGACAAGGGCATCATCTCGCGTGCTGTTCACCAGCTGTTTGAGGGGATCCAGAACAGGAGGCTGCGCTCCCAGGAGGCCGGCACCCAGCCCCCCGAGTTTAAAGTCAGCGCCCAGTTCCTAGAGGTGGGTGACACACACACAGGCACACATGTACAACCGCATTATTAGTGCATACACCGCAGTATTGATGTTGTTGCTTGCAAAAGTGTGTCTACATGTGCGTGCCTGTTGGGTTGGATATTGGTCCAAATCAACTCTAACCAGATGCGGCAAAACGGGGAGACGAGGGGATCGCCCCCCTTTTCCACAAACAGGAAGTGACAAGCTGATGACAGATGGGCCGGAATGTCTGCTTGTGCTCTGTTGGACCTGATTAATGTTTGCCATTACCTCTGACATTATTCCTCATTACTGTGGGGCAGAGGATGGATAAGAGCGAGGGAGGGAGGGATGGTTGCGTAGGGGCAACGAGATAATACGAAAAGCATTGATATCCTGCAGAGGTTTCGGTCAGGGAAATGTACGGGTTGTATTGAGGGTGTGTGTCAGATGTGTTTACTTTAGTAATCTATGTATGGAAACACTTTTAATAGAAATAAACCATTTCCACTCTGACTTTGTTTTGTTTTAGTCTGGTCCCAGTTAGTAGTGTTTTTGCTGGCTCTAAGGTCAAAAGGTTATCTGTGTTGATGGTAAACAGATGGGTGAGTGTGAGCGAGGGGGTTATAGGGGTGGGGGGTTGGCAGTAGGTGGGAACAGCTGAGTTTTCTCCTGACCTCTGCTGCTCTAGCACTCATTGGTTTTTGAGAGGTCATTTACTGACCTCTGAGAGGGAGGAGCTCATCGCTCTGAGAAACCAACACAGGAATCTGCTCAAAAGTTGCAATTAGCTCTCTAAAAATGAAGTGAAAGTGATAATCTTTAGTATTGTAAAACAAGTATTTATGTTTATTAAAACGTGTCCGTGACTCTTGTTTATTGTAGTTGTACAATGAAGAGATCCTGGACTTATTTGACGCAACCAGAGATGCAGAAAGTCGAAACAGGAAGTCCAACATCAAGATCCACGAGGACAGCAGCGGCAGCATCTACACCACGGGAGTCACATCCAGACTGGTTCACTCAGAGGAGGAGGTGGGTGCATGTGTGAAACTGCTGGCGTGATTTGTTTTGTAATTTTCAAAATGTTATGTCTTTCTATGCTGTCCATACTTCACATGCATTTACATTACATTCATACATCACAGTTCTGTTAGGGCTCTTGGGCTAAAATGATCATAAAGTAAACAATAAATAAAAATCATAAATGTCATGCTTGCCATTCAAAGATTTTTTTATTTCCCCCATGCAGAGCTATGACTTGGTCTATATTTTGATTGTAAAAGATTCTCAGAGCTAACGTTTGCTTTGATTTCTTTATCAATAACGTGACCCCCGCGAAGGGTCTTACAGAGTCAAAAAACATGTCAAATTTAAATATCTAAATTCAAGGCCTTTAAAACCCCAAAGTAGTTCTTAATTTTGTTAATATTAATTGACTTCTCTCAATGACATAGATATCAGGAGACATACTGCAAAGAATTAAAGGTTCTCTTATATTCCTTCATATCTGTCATACTTGACATATTTCTTAGATTTCATTCATTATGGTCTTGAAAGGTCTGAAATTGAACTTGTTAAAACCTGCACAAGCCCTGTATAAACACCTTCAGTTCTCCTTAATATTTTTTTTTTAGTTTGTTTGTTATTATATTAGGAAAGTGGGAGTTTTGTTTTATTTCAGAATTAAAGTGATGGTGTAAGAGTAAGTTGTAATCAATCGCAAATGGTTAACTGTGAAGATGCAGATGAGTGAGAGAGGTGGAGCAGTGGAGATTCCCATCATCTTATAAAAGTCCAGCAAGAACCATGTGGTCGGATCAGAGTGGCTGGTGATATTAACAGAGACTTGGCTCTGATACATTTTTAAGGCTGACTGGTTGAACCAATGAGGTTAGTGTGTTTTTTGACATCAGATGTATGAAGTTCAGCCTTCAGGACAAGCTCGTTCACATGCAGCCATGTATCACGGATGAGTAATGGTTGTCTAGAAGGGAAACTGACAGAGTGGAGGAAGGAGTATGTGAAGGGGTCAAGAGGGCAGGAGGAATATCTGCCAAGGGAGATGTGTCGAGAAGAGTTCAACAGAGGAGACAGGTGATGATCCCGAGCCTTACAGCCAAAGTGGTTGCTCAGAAGAGACGACTGTATGGTGTTTGTGAAGTGTCTTATCAAAGTGTCTGAAGGAGTTGAAAGAAGGATGCCACAAAATAGTTTAATGGAAGCAGAGAAGAAGAAATATGGAGAGGGGCAAAGCAGGTTATGTCTTTTTTCTCTCAGCTACATCGAGCCTCCTGCATCATGTTTCCCATAATAAGACAGCTGAGAGACAAGTGGAGACAGATGGACACTCCTGTGGGAGAGAAGAGAGATAATGTCAATTCAGGCTGATTGTAGAGGCGATGGAATCACAAGGGAGAGACATGGGGGCAATGTTGCAATATGCAGCAGAGAGTCTGAATTCATTTAGAAGTGAGATAATTGCCTTTTTAAATACGCTGACACTGGTGACCAGTTTTTCTCAGCTATCAGCAAATGATCATGGTTGGTGAAGCAATTTCATCCTTCTCCTTCAATTCAAAAGTAGAAAGTCATGACTGAACGTCCTCCACATTGCGTTTGTGTTTGCTGCAGCTGCTGCAGTGTCTGAAGCTGGGCGCCCTGTCCCGCACCACAGCCAGCACCCAGATGAACGCCACGAGCTCCCGCTCCCACGCCATCTTCACCATCCACCTCTGTCAGATGAGGGTCTGCAAGGAGCTGCAAATGGTGAGACAGGGTTTGGGGTTGAGAAGTGATAAAGAAATATGTATATATATATACACAAGTGTAACAAAAAAGGAATGATTTTAGCATCATAGACACTCAATCATTCAAGGTGATGAAATAATTGGAATCTTCAAATATTTTTTTCCGACACCCCCGCTAACAGAATGGAGAAGCGGAGAACGGGGAGGTTAACGGCGTGGACTCCGGCCCCATCGCTCAGCCGGAGTTCGAGACACTGATGGCCAAGTTTCACTTTGTGGACCTGGCTGGTTCTGAGAGGCTCAAACGTACGGGGGCCACAGGAGAGAGAGCCCGCGAGGGAATCTCTATTAACTGTGGACTGGTGAGACAAACATATGTTATCAGTGTGTGTGTATTTGTGTGTGTCCACAAATATGTAAACAAGAAAAAAACGTATCAGTTCTTCTATGTGCTCATACTTGCATTTAAACACTCTACTTGCATGCAGAACAGTCATCAAGTCCTGAATATGTGTGTTGTGTGTTCGTGTGTGTTTTTGTGCGTGTGTCATAGCTGGCCCTTGGAAATGTCATCAGTGCTTTGGGAGATCAGACCAAGAAGGGAGGTCACGTCCCCTACAGGGACTCCAAACTCAGTCGCCTGCTGCAGGATTCATTGGGAGGCAACAGGTATACACGCAAAACACACACACACGCACACACACACAATGATAATTAGATATGTCCCCTCGCTCAAGGGGAAGAAAACTTATCTTTCCTTGAACTGAATGAACAGTTACCAAACAAGCTCCATCTCTCCTTCCTCTCCAGTCGGACAGTGATGATAGCGTGCGTCAGTCCGTCGGACCGGGACTTCATGGAAACGCTGAACACACTGAAGTACGCCAACCGTGCCCGAAACATCAAGAACAAGGTGGTGGTGAACCAAGACAAGACCAGCCAGCAGATCAACGCCCTGCGTGCTGAGATCGCCAGACTGCAGCTGGAGCTGATGGAGTACAAGGCGGTGAGAGGCAGTAGTGAGAGGTTGATGGGATTCAGAGAAGCAATAAATATTTCCAAAAATAAAGATAAGGAGAAAAAGATAAGAGCGGATGAATCAAGAGGAAGAGGGAAGATGGGGTTGAGGGGCTGGGGAAAGAAAAGTGGAAGCTTTTAGACAAGACGATCACATGTCTGTCAGTGTAACTGATGCAATGAGACTGTAAGAGAGGGATGAAAGATGGATGAGACTCAGAATAGTAACAGAGCACAAGAAGAAAAAAAGGCCCTACAAATTGAAGTAAGAGGAGATGGTATTAAAGGGAAAGCAATGGCTGTGCCTGCAGCAGCTTGTATCAAATTAAAGATCTTTACTGGAACACACATCCATTTATGTATTTTACTGGAGTGCAGGAAGGAGATTCATTGTTGCAACCTCAGCTCTTTAGCATGAAATAAAAGAATCAATTTGATCCTTCAGCTTAATGAAAAGAATGTGCTCATCAACTTATTCGGACCATTAGACAGTGAAAACACACAGAGGTGCATCACACAAGAACATAATGTGACGATTTAACAAGATCTGAGAAGTTTCCAATTCTTCATCAGCTTTGACGTCTGATTAGCTGGATCCTCAGTCTACTGTGTGGTTTAGAGGGTTACTACGGTTACTAGAGGGAAGTGATTGCGCAGTATGACTGTGAGGACGGACGTCGGGCTGACCTCGATGTGGTAATAAGGGATGTAACGTGAAGGGAAGTAATGGCGTGTTGGGCTGGTGGAGGTAATGATGTCTGCGAGCTGTGACCGCAGTAAATGATGTGTTTCCAGATTTACACAACCGGATTCTTTCGGTTTATCACTCAGGACACAACAATGCATACACTGTCCAGATCAGCTCTAACAACAGTGTTGTGTTTGGTAGGACTGCCACATCCAGTGTATACGAGCGTGGATTTACAATCAGTTTGTTTTTCAGGTCTGACTTTTGGCCCTCAAATGATTCCTATACATGTTTGTGTTGTCCGACGTCCCGGTCCATGTTACTCATGCCGTCTTCTCGATGCAGGGGAAGCGTGTGGCGTGCGAGGAAGGTTCAGAGGGGTTCAGCGACCTGTATCAGGAGAACGCCATGCTGCAGAGAGAAAATGACACACTGCGCCTCAGGGTGAAAGCCATGCAGGAGACCATAGACCACCTCAATACCCGAGTCACACACCTGCTGACCAACGAGGTCAGCGCCATGCTGAACAAGTCAGGTATGTGAGAGACACATGTGATTCATTTCAATGTATAGACGCTACAGATAAACTGTTTCTCTCAAGTTTGCCATCTTTCTAAAAAATAAACCAATTAGTACTGGTACTGCAATCTTATCTTACTGAGCGCTTCCTGTGACCTGAGCCTCCTTTAACCCTTGACCTCCAGGTGACGGCAATGAGGAGATCGGGGCTCTAATCCAGAAGTACATTCGAGAAGTTGAGGAACTGCGGTAAGAACTCAAAATCCAACCTCAGTCGGAAACTGGGTCAAACTACTTTACAAATGTTTTGGCTGAATGGATGATATTCTTTCATGTTAAAGTAATCGCTGTTCACGGTATTTTTTTTCCTCTGTCAGAACCAAGCTTCTCGAGAGCGAGGCCATGAATGAGTCGTTGCGACGGCAGGCGACCCGGCTCTCCTCCCGCTCCACGTTCCCTGCCTCCTCTCTCAGCCCCGCCCCGGGCCACCCCCCCGGCTCCTCCCCCGCCTCCATGTCCATGGAGGCCGAGTTGTCGGACGTGTTGCGCCGAGCCAAGGTGGACATCGAGAGGCTGAAGAAGAAGGAGCGAAGGCAGAGGAGGACGAGGTGAGGAGAGGTTTACACAGGCAATGTTTCCACAATCAAATGTGCACATTCCAACAAGGTCTGTCATCATTATATCTCCAAACATCAGAGCTTTCTGTAACTATATTTCTTATACACCCCCTCTGAGTCTTTATCAACGAACTACGGCATGCTTTAAAAGCTGCAGGACCACAATGAGCACATTCATGTTTCCTGCCTCTATTCTCTTTGCTCCTCGCTGGGTCTCTCTTCGAGCTCGAGAGGCACATCACAAGTCGATTAGGGCTTTGGGACGGCAAGCGTCTGAACAGAGCTGGGATGCAGCCAGTGCTGAGTACGAACTCTGGCTCAGACACAAAAAGGTCTAATTCAGTCGGCCAGTGGGTCATGAGAGAGGAGAGCATGCAGCCTAATAGGCTAATTGAAGTTTAATGGGATAGGGACGGGGGATGGGTGATAAGCTGCACGGTTTTAAAAGAGGGAGAGAAGGAGAGAATGAAGTTGATAATAAAGCGTAAAAAAAGCTAAGAGGGCGAGATTAGTCTATATGAGCTGAGGAGGACTTTGTTGTTACCGCAAGCCCTTGGCAGCACTCCCAAAACCCTAATGGTGGATTATAGGAGTGGGTGACATCTCTCTTGGAGGAGACAGAGTGTTTCTGCAGAGTAATGGACAAAAAACCATTTGGAATATTGGAATAAATTTCCACTTTAACCTACAGTGGTGAGGTTTTGTGCATTTCTTCCACCACCGGCTCTAATCTGAACAACATGCTTTGCTCCTCCTGCAGTCCGGAGCTGGAGAAAGGTCTGAAGAAACGAGTGAAGCTCCACGCTCATGAGAATGGTGAGAACGGGCTCAATGGACAGAATGGAGAGATCGATTCAGACGACAATTACATTGAGGTAAGTCGAGGTGGGAAGTTAAGTAACTTGATTCAATTTCCAGGTACTTTAACTTAACAATATTATTTATTTCTCTGACAACTTTTTACTTTAACTCTGTATATTTGAACAGAAATATCTGTACTTTCTGCTCCTTACATTTTTAAAACAGGCTCCCCACTTTCGCAAGCATTTAAAACCCCAAACGAGTCAAGTATAAAATCAGTGTTTGTGTGTGTGTCTGTGTCTGTGTAGGACATCATGTCTCCGCTGCAGGAGGAGAGCGGCTGTGATGAAGATGAGGGGGAGGAGGAGGAGGAGGGTAGGGAGGAGGAGGACGAGTTTGACAGCGACGAGAGCCTGGTGGATTCAGACTCGGACTCGGAGGAGAAAGGTGAGAATCTGACAGCTACGTCAACACACAGGGACCTGACCTCTTTCCCATTTCTGTTCTCTTTTCTGACAGCTCGTCCTCATTTGTTTGCGTCTCTGTCACAAGACCTTTTGAACCTTTTAAAAAAAACATGAGACATGATGCCAATATAAATACACAACACATAAAAATGTGTTTCTGACCTTTGCCCCCTCCAACCGGCAGCTAACTTCCAGGCGGACCTGGCCGACCTGACCTGTGAGATCGAGATCAAGCAGAAGCTGATAGACGAGCTGGAGAACAGTCAGCGGAGGCTGCTGATGCTCAAGCTGCAGTACGAGGAGAAGCTGATCCTTCTGCAGAACAAGATCCGAGACACTCAGCTGGAGAGAGACCGTGTGCTGCAGAACCTCAGTGAGCACCATGGGATTTGTAGTTTACAGATATGGTTGAGGAATTTGTAGAACCGTTAGCAGGTTGGGTGATCAGTGGAAACGTTAAAAGGGTCATGTAATCAACATTGTGTCATGGCTCCACAGTGTCCATGGAGAACTACACAGAGGAGAAGGCGAGCCGGATCAAGCAGGAGTACGAGAAGCGTCTTAAGGAGATGAACCGTGACCTGATGAAGCTGCAAGTTGCTCAGAAGGAGCACGCACGTCTCGTCAAGAACCAGGGGAGGTATGAACGGGAGCTGAAGAAACTCCAAGTGGAGGTCAACGACATGAAGAAAGCCAAGGTACGGGCAGCGAAAGGAGAGTGGGGGTGTGAATAAAACTGAACCTTACGAGCAGGAAATGCTCAAACTACGTCAGTTAAGAGACTGACCTTTGTGCTGTTTCCAGGTGACTCTGATGAAGCAGATGAAGGAGGAGCAGCAGAGGAGGAGGATGATGGAGGCGAAGAGGAACCGTGAGATCGCCCAACTCAAGAAGGAGCAGCGACGCCAGGAGGTCAGTCTGCATGTTGTGCAGAGATATATTTGTTCTCATATTGCTGTTAGCATTTTTGTACTCCACAAAGTACGACTACAAACCAGATACTTGAGCCACAATAAATATTTTGCACACAAACTCACAATTTTCCGCTGTAGGTTCAGGTTTCTCATGCCACACACACCAATACAATTATTGTACAATCTTTAGGAGATAGCTGAGAATAAGAAACTGAGCAGAGTTATGAATACATTTGATATATATTTAATCAATTTTACACATCATGCTCCAAATTAAAACTTCACAAGTGTATATAAGGCAGCACTATGCAACTTTTTTAGCTCAAAGTAGCTTCAAAAAGACTTTGATGAGAATGAAGCCTCTCTCATTCCCTCTCTTCACCCTGGAAGCCTGTTCTTTCCCTATGCAGCTTTGGTGAGAAGTTACAATCTCTTGTAAGAAGTGTCTATCTGATAATAGTCAGGCCCAGTAGGTTTGAGAGTTATGCAGAGCTGTAGATCAGTTACAAAGATTTAGAAGTCTTTTAAAATATCAAGAATTAAGAACAAAGTTTGGTGTATTTGTTACAGCGGCAGCTCGTTAGTTTTAGGATGCTGGGGATCTTGGGTAATATCCACTGTTCAGTTGAGTTTCAGTTCAGTGATTGGGACGACAGATTCTGAGATCAGGCCAACATTGATGGGCTTAGATTTTTCTGTTTACCAAAACCAAGTTTTTCCTCGGACACAGAGCTTAACAGAATTTATCATGTGTAGCTGCAGAGGGCGCTGTTGCATAGTGAAAGTTACAAGCCTGCGCTTAAAAAAACAATTCAGTATAGTGAGGTCTAACACTAACTCTGCTCACAGATTGTGGATATCACTTCAGGAAGATCAGTACGAACTGTACTCGTATAGATTTCCATCTTTATTTGTAGTTTCCTGGAGTAGAGAGATTATTAATCAGCATGAAAACATTTATACTGTCATGCTGTGGGGCTCAATCATAATCCTGTTATTTAGTATTTAAACTTTAAATCCTTTTATCATCAGCACCTTGTAAGACTATTATGCAAAAAGATTATATATCAACCTCGGTAATGTAATGACCATGTGAACAGCAGCAAAGAATTGAGATTAAGTCGACACAGTTGTAGACACATTAAAGAGCTGTGTCTCCTCTGTTATCCCTCAGTACCAGATCCGGGCGCTGGAGTCTCAGAAGCGGCAGCAGGAGATGGTGCTGCGCAGGAAGACGCAGGAGGTGACGGCCCTGCGGCGCCTGGCCAAGCCCATGTCAGACCGCGTGGCAGGACGCGTGGCCCGATGGAACCAGGCCTCTCTGGGTACAGACTCTGGAGCTGAGCTATCAGCCAGCACCACGGCGAGCAGCTCCGAACCAGACACGGGGAGGTCGGTGAGCGGCCTGGTGAGACAGTGGAACAACAAGAACAATGTGATGGGATACCTGGGAGAGAGCGAGGGTAGCATGGATGGAACCAGGATCATTGGGTAAGACTGGCTGGAATGTGTTTAATGACTCTGTATTCACTTGTCAGTTAACAGACAGTCAGTATCGAAGCTGTTGACCTTTAATTTAATTGATAAAGTTTACATTTTATTTCATTGGAAATTTGTGAACCATTTAAGGAGTCAGAGGACACTTAAACTCAGTTTCTTTTTATAATAAATAGAATCTATACAACACCATTTCATTATGTTACATTTTCAAAGCGTGTCATTGTCAGTGGCTGCTGATTTCCATCTCTCATCACCTCTCCCATCTCTTTATCTCTTTCCAGCAGCAGGAAGAAGTTGCAGAGGAAGCCGGCCCTCCAGGCCATTAATGGAACAGCAGGCAGAACCAGCAGCTTCTCCAAGTCAGCCCGTCAGAAGTGGCAAACCCTGGAACGGCGCATCTTGGACATCGTCATGCAGAGGATGACCATCTCTAACATGGAGTCTGATATGGATCGCCTGATCAAGGTAGGAGCAGCACTGGCTCCGTGACTGTAGATAGAGGTGGATAGAGCCTGTTGTTTGAATTGTTAAGGGATTTAAAGGAAAGGCGGGCAGTGTGGTGTTGAAGCATCAGAGCTCGTCTCGAAGTTACATCAGCAGCTTTGTTGGCACATGTCACCTCACTAAGTGAATCCAAAGTGAAGCAGGAGCGTCTTTCCTCACTTTATAGATACACTCTGCATAATCGCTTGTTTTAACCCCCCCGCTGTGCGTACTTCTGTATTTCGTCGAGTCAGAAACGAGAGGAGCTGACGGCCCAGCAGGAAGCACTGTCACATAAAAGGGAGGTGCTAATGGCAGATGGGGAGGGACCAGAAGCAGAGGACCGCCTCCTACTGGAAATTAATGAGGACATCGAGGTGCTGAACGCCAACATAGACTACGTCAATGACAGCCTGTTTGACTGCCAGGCCACCATTGTACAGATAGAGGAGACCAAGGTACACACACATACACATCCATACATACACCCGCAAGTTTCAGAGTATTGTGCAAAATAAGAAGTCAAATGACTTCTTATTTTGTGTTCTCCTGCAGGATGAGCTGGACTCGGTAGACACCTCTGTGGTGATCAGCTCTTGCTCCTTGGCTGAGGCACGCCACCTGCTGGACCACTTCCTGAAGGCCTCAATTGACAAGGTGTGTTAACCGAAAAATTGCATATGTTGAGGTATTGTTACAATAAATATGGTCATGTGTGATCTTTTTCAGTAGGTTTGCCATCTTTAAACTGAAAATTATATTTGAATACTGTCATTGTGTGCTACTTATATGGATGGTTGCAGTGCCATCTAGTGGTGACTCTTTGTGTTACAAGATATTACGAGAGTAACAACTGGTCAAAAAGTTAGTGTAACACTACTGTATCTGGGCATGTCTTAAACCTCTGGTTATGTCTGTCTGTCTGTCTGTCTGTGCGTGTGTGTGTGTGTGTGTGCGTGTGTGTGTGTGTGTGTGTGTGTGTGTGTGTGCAGAGTTTACAAGTGGCCCAGAAGGAGTCTCAGATCAGACTGCTCGAGGGCCAACTGAGACAGACGGACGTGATTGGCTCGTCCCACAATCACATGATCCTTGATGCTCTGCGAGAAAAGGCCGAGTACATTCCTGAACTCCAGGCTCTCATCCACAATGCACAGCAGGGTGAGGAGAGATTTTTGAATGTCTTTGTGTAGACCTTTTTTTTTCTCTTTTCAGGGTTTGTGTTGTTTTGTTACCCAAAAAACAACACAACTTGTGAGCTTCATTTTGGAATCAGAGTTTGTGTATAAAACTTGAAAAAGGCTGTTATTATCTTTTCAACCATATTGACTGGCAGTAAACCATGCAGCACATCTGTAATACAGTACCAAATGGAGAGTTAACATGTACCTGTAATCGTGCTTTTCACTGTGTCACTCTTCAGTTATGTTTTGATGCATGTAATTCTGATTAGAAAACTGAAAATGATGAGTTTAACCAGCTTCGTAGGTTGTGGCGGCGTATGATGTACTGTGGACTTGACGTGTTGTGGGTTTTGTCTGCTTCCAGAAAACGGTTATACCAGCACAGACGAGGAGCCCTCTGAGGTCAGCCAAGCCTCTGACAGCAGGTGAGACTGCAGAGCCTGCTCGCCCACACAACACAACACCCCCCTCAAACAACATCCATCTCATTGTTTTTTTTGTGATCAACTTTTTATTTTACTGAGAAATGTAGCAAGGTACAGATCAATGTTACAGTAATCAATAACAACATATACATTCACATGTACTCATACCTGTCAATGTATATAGACACACAAAGGTAAACAATAAAGGAAAAATAATAACTAGGAATAAGTCCAATAGTAAAATAGAAAAAATATATATATATGAAAATATTAAATAAACAAACACAAATATACAATAGGTCATTAATACAAAAACAATAACATATGTATGTAATAAAACACAGGGAAATAAAATAAAATAAAATAACATAAATGAATAAAATAAAATAAAACTATCCCAAACATAAACCACCCACATCCCGGATCCAGCTTCCTAAAGAAACCTTAATCACATATTACAGTTGAAGCGCACGGAGGACAGTTAGGAGCGATTCCCAGGCCTTTATAGCGGATTCTTTGGCTCCATGTACTCGAGCTGTTGACAGTTCTAAATAGACAATGTCCAAGTATGTTAAAATCCATGCTCGGAAAGAAAGTGAGTGTGGAGGTTTCCAGCGTGTAGCAACAAGTTTTTTTGCAGCAGTGAATCCCGCCAACAACGCTTTCCTCTTGTCCAGGGTCAACCCCAGTCCTGATAAATCATTTAAAATGAATGTAGCAGGCAAACAAGGCAACTTAATATTAAACAACTTAGATAGATTCAAGGAGATCATTTTCCAAAATTCTGCCACAGGTGTACACTCCCAAAACATATGAAAAAAGCTGCCGATCGCTTTGGAGGAACATAACGTACATGTAGAATCATTTATAACTTTCATCAGATGAAGCCTTCTAGGAGTAAAATATACTCTATGTATATAATTATAGTGAATTTGTTGATGGTCAGGATTTCTGGATGCTAACCTCACATCAACCCATACTCTACCCCAGTCAAATGTAGTCTTCAGATTTGGAATATCTTTTCTCCATATTTTATCTAATGCCAGAGGTCTGTAAGAGTGTTGCAGAACAGACCAATAAAGTCTTGAAACAAAACCACTCGTGCCTCCAGCAGAGTCAAATAATTTGCGGATTGGGTGTGTTTCAAGAGGGCTCTGCAGAGAAATACCACTGCTTTGTAAGGTAGATCGCAGTTGTAAATAAAAGAAAAAAGAGGTACGCATTACACCATATTTAATACAAATGTCCTGAAAGGAAAGTAACCCTTCTTTCCCAAAGATATCCTTAAGTGTGTAAATGTTTTTCCTTTCCCAGTCAGGAAAACGAATGTGTTGGCCTCCAATCAACAATCTATCGTTGCTAAATATCGGGGAATGTGGGCCCCATCCAGAAGAGCAACCAGCTATCTTCTCCACCCTCCTCCAAACAAATAACAAATAAGAAATCATAGGGCCAAATTTTAAACGACATTGTTGGATTGAGATGTTAGAATGCAAAAAGGTAGCAAACGAATATGGTGCTAGTATCTGCTCCTCCAGAGCACACCATGATACCTGAGCGTTAGGTCGGAACCACGTTAATAAAGGTCGAAGTGTAAAGGCCCACTTATAAAATTTAAAGTTCGGGAGAGACAAACCACCAGCCTGTCTCTCCCGCTGCATTGTAGTGAGATTAATGCGGGATCGTTTACCTCGCCAAATAAATTTTGTTATAGCCGATTGTAATTTGCACCAGTATTGCGGGGGCGGAGGAAGGGGGAGCATCGAACTCACAAAGTTAACTCTGGGCAGAACATTCATTTTAACTATAGCTACCCTGCCACGAAGTGAATTATCCATCTCATTGTTAAAATCATCTGTTTTTAATAAATCCTACTTAGTTTTGATTCGGTAGAAATTTCATCTGAAAAACACGCAGGTCTTTTCTCATGTCTCTTTGTTAACTTGACTCCCCTTGTCTCTCTTTCCACAGTGTTTCTCAAATAAAAGAATCCAACAGCCAAGAGGATTTCAAGACAAAGGTAAAGCTGCTTATTGAAGTGCACAGATGTTACTAAGCTCAGCCACAGATGTCGCAGACATAAAGAAAGACTGGATATAAATAGATCATTTTACTGTTTTACCAGATTTTATTACTACTTTGTGTATTTTCTTCATAGTTCCTTTAGTGTCAGTTCGCGAAACATCAGGGGATACATTTTTACAGTACCCAGAATTGTCAGACCGCTATGAAACTATATGATGATGTTAAAAGTGTTTTTTGAACGTTTACCCGAAATTGTTCACACACCTCAGTTTGTCTGAGTAGCTGCTATTCCTGAGTACTACCACAAGGAGGCAATATAAGCATGATGTATAGTTGGATGAAGCCCTGATGACACCAATCCCTCCTAATTTGTGTTGTTAATGCAACACTCTACTCTTTCTTATGCTTTCAGTTTCAGTTTCCCTCCATCAAGCCTTATTTTGACCCTTCAATTGCAGCTTTTTCTTTTCTATGTTGTTTGTTCTGCTGTTTCCATATTCCCTTTTGTCTTTTTTTTTCAATATTTGCTTGCTTTCTCTTAATTTCCTCTTGTGCCTTAATTAAATTCAGGCCTTTATCTTTATTCTCCCAGTTTCTGAACCGGCTGTCCTCCTTCTTCCTCATTTCATTCTATCTTCTCTGATAAAACAAACGATGCACATTTCTCACCCAGATGGAGCCCCGTCTGTCGGCTCAGATGAAGGCGGTGTCTGCAGAGCATTTGGGTCCAACACTGGATCCCTCATCAGGCAGCAAGCAGCACATCACCAAATCCCTGGCCTCGCTCACCGACATCCAGGAGGACGGCCTGAGTCTGGTGACAGGGAGCCTGGGACTCAGCCTGTCTGTGCGAGACCCTTACCACAGGGAGAGGGCATCGCGCACCATCAGTCTGCCTGTCAGGGGACACACCTTGTAAGTCATGAACTGTATTTGAACTGCAGAGGTAAAGAAATAATGATAACTCAGATGAAGCGCACCAATCCTCTTCGAGTGTTACCAGGAAGGGAGAATTATCAGGAGGCCTGGCTCTTGTTTTTCTGCATCATTGCATTCTGACAACTCCTCACAAGTCATGATTCCTGCAGCGCTGCACAGGGTGAAGCACTTTCTGCACAGATCTCCTTTTATGTCCAACACCTCCTCAGGACTATTAGAGGAGCTCAAGCCTCCTTCATCGACTCCACAACCATTATCACACTTTTAGCTGAAACTTCCACCATTTCTCCGTCATTCTTAGCCCACAATCAGCCATGAATCGTTTTCTTTTACCTGTTCCCTGAACAATTTTTTACTTTTAGTTGACAATCACAAACGTTAGTTGACAGTAACAACAAATACTAGTAATATATACCAAATGTATATATTACTTATGTTTTCATCACTGTACTGTACTAGCAAACTACATTTCAGCACTTTTGCAATGTACACTGTGTACACGGCATTGCAGTTGGCCCAGTATGTGTCTGGATATTTTGTCAAATTAGTTGAGCGACTGAAAGACGTACTCCATATATTCTGTTCCTGTTCAGGAATCAAGACTGTATCTTCATTAGTTACAGACCTTCATCTCAAATCCCACTGATGCGAAACATGCGTTTTGCTGAAGCACATGAAAAATTGCAGCTAAGCATAAAACAAGTAACGAACTGTAAACATGAGGGTAATTGCATTACCACAACACCCTGAGGAATTTAACAAATACTTGAACTGGAGTGAAAAACATTTTGTTTTGTTATACTTCCGAATTATGGACTAAACAAGAATTTTAAACATACCCCCTACTAATATTCCACTGCACATTTCCAAACTAACAACCACAACAAGAAGCCTGACTTTTTTTAAGGTTATAAAACGGCTTTAGGGAGAAGACAGTGAAATGCACATCCCTCCTTAGGGCTGGGAAGCCTGGTTGTGTGTGATTTGATATTTAAAGAAATTAGTCTGTGAGCTGCATTAGTCTGCTAGAAATGCCATTGATACCATGCACCCCCCCTGGAAATCTGCTTAGTTTGCTTGTGTGTTTGTGTGTGTGTCAGTCCCAGGCAGTCTCGGGGCTATGACACTTCTCCTATAACGAGGAGGAAATCTTACGACCGCTCGTTCAGGTAAATGTTACGCTCAAATTCAAGCTACTCTTCAAGCAAATTGATGCATAGTGTGACTGTGTAATGTGATATGCAGCCATTGTTGTAATCCCTAACCTCCATCTTCCTCCCTCCCCGTATCAGGCCCACTGACGGCTACACCCCCCCCTCCTCCCCTCCTCTGAGGACGAGGACCGACCGCAACGTCTTTTCAAGGCTCACCAGCAACCAAACCCAAGGTTCTGCCCTGGACAAGTGAGTGCACTCCTGCACATATACATATATATACACACACACACACATACACACACACACACACACCTTTTTTTTACACACATACCTTTCTTTACACACATACTCATAATCAATTCAGTTGCACTTTGAACCATTCTTTCTATTTCTTTTGTTTTATTCCATATGTTTAAGGTCTTTACAGGCGCTGAAGTTCAGGCCTATTGAGAGCACAGTGCTTTTGTCTGTGGTGTAGATGAGCCTCGTTAAAGTGCGCTATTCCAAATGTTTATCTCCCAATGAATCCCACCCTGAAACCAAAAGAATTTTCATCTGGCAGTGTACAGTCTGGTGGAGGGGGAGGGGAGCAGATGGTGTAAACATTCACAGAATCCAGGTGTAAAACACTCTCAGGAGACATTGTTGGTCGAATCATCCAAACCACAATGACAGGCTTCTCAGAGATGCATTTAGCAACACTAGCAACAAGGTGTAATTACACTATTTCCAATCCATACATCATTTCTAGGAAACAAACGCAAGGGAGGAGGAAGGCGGCTCGGATAGAAACGTCCTGATATGTAAGATTTACGGTTTGGCAAGAGAACGTCAAACACCATCGGATTGTATCCAATAAAAACAGACCTGAAAAAAAGA
Source organism: Pleuronectes platessa (assembly GCF_947347685.1). Classification (NCBI taxonomy): domain Eukaryota; kingdom Metazoa; phylum Chordata; class Actinopteri; order Pleuronectiformes; family Pleuronectidae; genus Pleuronectes; species Pleuronectes platessa. Next base: position 18,082,169 of record NC_070627.1, read on the forward strand.
TAATGAAAAATGTAGTTTGAGGGAAGACTGTTTGAATTCTTGGTCATTTTTCAGGGTTAGTTAGTTTCGATGTTCTGTTGAACGAGCTTATAATGCTCCGCCATCCTATTTACATGCATAAAGGTAAATGAACACAACAGACACAGTTGCACAGTCCAAAGTCTCGTATCTACAGAATGTAGAATGAGAGCTGCTGAGTCTGGAATGAGCTACTGGCCCTTTTTCCTTTCCCGGTAACAATCGATTCAATCTTTCAGCCGTTAATGTAAGCCAGCGTTTGGCTGCGCAGGCGAAGTTGTCTGCTTTGTATCTTTATTAATATACTGAACATTTCGCAGCTTTATCGACCTCTAATCGTTAGAGAGGATCGGCGAGGATGCCGTGTGAAGTGAGCTAGGTGGTCGTGTTTTTGTACTCGAGTATGAATATTGGTAAGTGTTGTGTGCGCTGAACCCTGTGCCTCCTCATTATCAGGAGCAGGGGTAGTAGATGAGGTGGCGCCAGTCATCCTCCATGCAGCTGTTGTCAATGGTAGCCATTTTTAATTGACTGGCTGAGAGTGTGGGAAGATGTTTATGATGTTGGATTTTCTTTTATGAGGTTCCAACAGGAGAAGATTCAACAGGACAGAGGAAGAAGAACTAGTTTTTTTCTTTTTGCATTGGCATTGTTGTGTTTTGAAGAAAGACATTAACATCCCTTTAACATTTGCACTTTATGTGAGGTGTCTGTGGCGTAAATGTTTTTTAATTATTTTAATTTAAACCATCATAATTTAATTTTAATTATTTTCTGTTTCCTTGTCCTTACATCACACAAACTGACCTAACTCTGCCACTTTATTCATACTGACAATCTTAAACCCACAGACAAGCGAAGCTGATTTATTAAAATAATAATTAGTTTGGATCGTCTGTGTGAATTCTGTGTAATTGGGAGTCAAATGAGAAGCTGTCTGCCACGCAAAAAAAGAAAATAATGATGTTTTCAAGTACATCTTTGCAAATTCCGAAAACTTATGAAAAATGCAGTAGGCTCTTCTTTCTGATTGTGAATGTGTGGATGCACTAGGTTTTTAGTTTTTCCGACTAATTCATATTTAAGCAGACGGATCTGAAAGACACATAAGAATAAGAAATGTTAATTATAAACTGGGAGTTTCTTGCCTCCTTTCGAATGATAACACTTTGCATCCCTGCTCCTGTTTGAAATCTTCTCAATACATTTGCACTTCTAAAAAAAGAGTTTGTCCCGAGAGTCAGATATCAATATGCTAATGGCGTTCAGTATGTGGTGCAGACAGTAAATAGCAAGAAACTTCTGTCACCTTTTAACAGCATTGTTCCCTCCAGACATTTCCAGAACCGTTCCTGTTCAGAGGGTAACGCACAGGCTCCCACGGTGACAAACCCCAGGCTATAAAATATTTACAATATAATAACACTGTTATTGCACTGCGGCACACATAGCAGCCTCTATACCTTGTAGCTATGGCAAAGGTATGGGTGTGGTCTGGATTTACTCCCTCCACGGCTGTGACAAGCTTGTCTGTGAGATTGATTGATATCCTTATCTTCCAAGCGAATGGATTTTTCCTTCTTTTAACCCTGTTTGCTTTGAACCCTTTTCTGTACTAATGACCTCGTGGCTGGAAAGAGTAGATGCAGCAGGGGACACTGACATTATGGGAGTCATACGCAGAGGACAGAATCGAGTGCATGTCTAATTTGTAATGTCCATGTCTTGGACCTCTGTGTGTGGTTGTCCTGGCTTCAGTGCTTCCTCCTTCACTACTTCTCTTTTTCTCTCAATAACTGTTTTACTAAATTTTTTTTAAATTGTTGACATTTTTTGAAATATGCTTAATTGGCTTTCTTACCCAGGATTTGCTAGATAAGAATAATGACACTGACACCACTGTCATGTCTCTGGGCTGAATGTGAAGCAGCTGCTAATTTCTAAACCTCACTAATTAACACTTCTTATTGTGTTGGTTTGTTTAATTCCTTGATAAACAGAGTGTGATGAAGAAGTTTCAAGTCTTCATGCTAAGCTGAGCTAATAAGCTGCTTGCTGTCACTTTAAACTGAACAACTAGACATGAAAATGGTATCCAGCTTCTCAGCTTACTCTTGGCGAGAATAAGCATATTTCTCCAAATATTGGATTTCTGTTTCTTCAACCTTTTAACCTTTTAATATTAGCTGTCAAAACCGCTAGTTCAACTCAACTAAACCAGCCATTGCTTAACGTGGGTTTACCTACAGTAAACATGCTGTACCAAGGACAACATCTGTAGACGCTGGTCAAGAATACAGCCTGTTCAATGTTATGTTGGAAGAGAAGCTCATTTCAAGGCAAACAGTCCGATCATCACTGAACAAGCTTTACTCTGGACTGAGCTTTCCTGCCAGTTTGCTCACTGCTTTTATCTTAAACCCCTCTAGTCACTCCTCCTTCCTTTAACCCTTTGCCAGTAACCCTTCTGTCTTCCCTTATCGTGTTTAACCCTCTCCTCTTCCTGCCCCGCCCTGCCCCTCCCTCTCCTTGCTCCTCTTCTGCCTCCAGGTCGGATGACAGCGACTCCTCGCTCTCCGAGGTGCTCAGGTAGAGGAACTGTGTCTGTCGCTCTCTGTTTTTTCCCCATTTGCCTGGTAACTTCACCTGGTGTCATCTCGTCTCCACCAGTGCTCTGTGCCTCACCCGCCCTCTCCACCTCCACCTCCTGCTCCTCCTTTACCTCCCTCTTGCGAGTGGGGGTCGTGGTGGTGCATGTTTTAACCACACCTGGCTTTCATGACACAAGTGTGTGATGTTGTGTTTCTCTGGTGGGTTGTTTGCACGGAAGACCTGAATGAACCTCATCCCTTTTTTACAGGCTGTTAAAAAACCAACATGAAATGTTGCCAAAACCCTCTCATGACGAATCACCATTCAATATTTCTACTATTCAACTCTTCGGAAATCCTAGTCAGTCACTTGATAAATATGTATAATAGAGTATGTAACCCCAAAAGAATAGAGGGGTGATAATTTGGCAGGTATACATATTGGCTTTCTTGCCAAAATTAAGACGAGAGGATCGATAACAATTTCATATTCATGAGCTAAATACACCACTAGCTATTAAGCACAGCTTAGCATAAAGACCTCAAAGGTAGGGTTGGGAATTTGCTAGAATTGTTGCCCCGAAAGTCATCAATGGAAAATAGTGTCCGTTGCTCTCGCAGGACTGTGATAACGATGACACTCGGTTCGGATGAAAGAATTATTCGTCACACCTGACGCCACTAACCCGCCTGCCTGCCTGCCTGCCTGCACCCAGCTTGTACTCTCGGTGCACTCGACCGGAGTCTTCAGCCGGAGAGACACACACAGCTGAAGCAGAGAGGAAAGTCAGAAGTTAGCGAGTCACACACAAGTCTTCTTCCAGCATTTGCCAGTCGGTGCACGTTCATGTGTTTTTGGTGCTAGCTTTGACGATAGGGCTGATGGGAGGGGATGGGATGCATTTGCTGCATTCTCTTGCTAGCTTTTCCAGGATTACCAACCCTAGCTTTAAATTAAATAACGTTAATTCTAACACTATTTTCTTCTGTGGTGTTCATCTTCTCATCAGACTGTCAATAATACAGAAAATAGGCTTTTTTCCCGAACTATCAAACTATTCATTAGAGACAAATACAATGCAATTATACATCAGGTCTGCCACAGCATTAAATCCAGCTTCCGCTTTTAATGTTGTTGCTTTAGGTGCATCATTAATGATACAAACAAAATGTCCTCTTCACTCTGACCAGTGCTTCCTGTTTGCGTGGCATCATCACACAAATAGATGCAGCTCTCCCCTCTCGGCCTGTTTTCTCTTTTGTACTGCAAAGAGCACACACACTGATCTCCCTCCATGTTTATATTAAACTGCGGGTCTCTAGGCTCTTGGCCCTGAAACATCCATTAGCAGCTCTTATATAGTGCATTACACGGCACACCATGATATCTCACTGGCGCTGATGGAAAGGGAACAATTTCTACTATTTGTAATGGCACTAAGTGTTAAGAAATAGACTGCTGCATTTGGCCATATTTTTTTAATGCAGCATATTATTTAGAAAAAAGAGACACTGCAGTAAAATAAAGTATTCGACAAAGTACAAAGTTCGACTAATGGCTGTAATAAGATATGGTGAAATGATTAATTATCAAAATTCTTACATACATTTAAATATAAATTATTGCTAGAACACCAGGGCATCGACGATGTGATTAACTGAATTTCCATCCTGACTAGTGAAGATAGAGCTCCCAACCTTCCTCAGACATGAATTGGTTAACATCCTAAAGGGAAATAAGGTTCATTCAAATGTAACCTCCAAAATTCTTCTTCAGCTATCTCCTCAAATCTTTCCTCCCTTTTTTTCCATTCATCAAACATCGTAGTACTAAGATGCTCATATGTAAATTTTTTCTTTTCTTTTTCTAATCAAAGCTGAATCACGTTTGAAATCAGCCCTCTTTTTAAAGTACTATTGGACCAAAAAGAGAGTGAGACAGATTGTATTTGATGCTGGGTTCACTCCCTACACCTGCCACCGCAGGCTCTGCAGTAGCTGGAAGTCTGACTTATGTTGTTAAATTGTTACATCGCTCCACTTACCCACACGTACCGCAACCTCCCTTATCCCTGGGTCCCGAGAGGCAATTTGGCTGTGGGGGGGCTGAACTGAGAGTCAGCTCCCCCCTGACTGGCGGAGAAGGGATGCTGCATGTGGTGATGATGATGTCTCAGGACGCTGTGCTGTGGTTTCTTTTTGAGTTGCTTTGCAATTGGTCGACCGGGCTGTGACTGTCATTAACAATTGTTTTGAGCTTATTCTGTGCAAGTTGGTTCTTTTTTTTGTGAGACCTGCATGAAATCTTGGTTGGCGTTTTATGCGCTGTCAAAAGATACACAAGTTATAAAGCTTCTGTGTTCAATTTTGTATTTTACGTGTATTTATATATGTGTGTTTGTGTGTGTGTGTGTGTGTTGTCACACTGCGACATCGGTGTATGTGTGAGGAGAGGAGCTTGTTGCTATACTCGACAAGTTTCAAACACACCCTGCTGCATTCTGCTCACTCTGTGCACAAACTCTGTGTAATCACAGATTCTCTTTTCCCTCTTCACATCCTCTGGCTCTGCTTCTCTGTTTTACGCACTACCTCACTCTCTCAAACACACTTACACACTTACACACACATAGACACACGTACACACTAACCACCACTTGTGTTATTAGGAAGCCCACCAGGGACCAATTTTCCCACATTCCTCCCTCTTCTTCTCACCCTGTTCCTGCTCTATCTCACTCTGCTGACTGCTCTGGGCTCTGTGGGACTGTGGCCTGTCAGTGGGACATGGATTGGGAGGGGGGGGGCCGAGATTCGGCAAGAGAGATTGAGTGCACATTATATAGGAGAAACTGTGTGTGTGTGTGTGTGTGTGTGTGTGTGTGTGTGTGTGTGTGTGTGTGTGTGTGTGTGTGTGTGTGTGTGTGTGTGTGTGTGTGTGTGTGTGTGTGTGTGTGTGTGTGTGTGTGTGTGTGTGTGTGTGTGTGTGTGTTTTTAAGAAAGACAAGTTGAATAGAAAAGCAGCTCTTACTGCTGCAGTGCTTTAATTGGGCTGTTCCACAACAGAAAGAAGGAATGGAGGGGGAAGTGGACATATAGGAGTGGTGTGTGTTCTTGTGTACGAGTCAGTAAACTCATTAGGTTTGTATGGTTTTGTGTCGTCTCCATGTGTTAATTTGTGTGTCTGTGTGCATGTTTGTGATCAGTCTTGTGTCTTTCAGAACGTAACACAGATCAGCCGGGACAGTAAAACCAGTTACCGCTTTTAATGTTGTGGCTGATCAGTGAACATCTGCACGGATGTGAAAGGAAATGACACTGACAGAAGTGTGACTGTGTGTGATCTGTAGGGGTGTGATCAACCCCATCGGTGGTGTGAAGGGAGGTCGGACGGCGCCGCTTCAATGTCTTTCTGTAGCCGAGGGCCATTCCAAGCCAGTGCTGTGTGTGGATGCTACAGATGAGCTGCTGTTCACTGGATCGAAAGGTACATATATCACTTATATGGTAAATGTGTTACTTAATGTCTTAATAATTCCACTTTCTGAAAGTAACGGTATTTTACACTTGCGTGAATAGCTGCATACAAGTGTGCTATCAATGTGTCTGTACTATATGTTATTCATTACTCGTGTGCTTTTTTTAAAGCCTTTGACATTTTCTTGTTTACGTTCATACTTTAAAGCTTTGAAATTACCCACTGTGCATTGGCAGAAAGTCTGCCAATGCTTAAAAAAAATGTGTTAACTTCCACATTTTTAGTTTTTGGAATGAACACACAAGACACACAACATGTTTATTATTTAACTTCAGAGCTGTCGGCAGGCAGGTTCTTTGCTGTGTTATTTTTAACTGCTTCTGAGCTAGATATTTCACACACAGACACACACACTCACACATGCACGGATAGGTTGTTAATCTTACTCCTGGAAAGAAAGCAAATTAGAGAGTTTCTCAAAATTTGATTTCAATTAGGTATCTTGCACGGCAGCACTAAGAGCTAAACGCTAAAGTCAGCCTTCTGGTTGAGCAGTGGTTGAGCCTTTGAAGTCTCAACCCTATTGGTAGAACAACCAGATGACAATGCCAGAGTAGCAAGATTAAAAAGATCTGTTATCCCTCTTATTTATTATGATATGCAAGTCAAGCCAAAATGTGTACCTGTTGTGCTGAGTAGAGTTTTCTGATCTCCCCCTCCTCCAGATCGCACATGTAAGATGTGGAACCTGGTCACAGGTCAGGAGATCGCCACGCTCAAAGGTCACCCCAACAACGTGGTGTCGGTCAAATACTGTCCCTCCTCCGGTTTGGTCTTCTCTGTCTCTACCTCCTTCATCAAAGTGTGGGACATTCGTGACTCTGCCAAGTGTGTCCGCACGCTCACGTAAGTTTCCTCCCTGTCACCAGTCTGAACAGGGAAAAACAAGAAAACTGCATTGCTGCAGACATTTGATTTGACCCTTATGCTTTTTCATTTCACTGATGTGTTTCGAATTGCAGATAAGTCGCAAATTGAATGGGTAAAATTCGGATGTGAAATGCGTCGAGAGGAAATGAGAATGTAGAAATGTAGACTGCTGATCATTAAACTTTTCTCTCAATTTCCTCTTATTTCATTATTTCTCCCTCTCCTCCTTTTATTTGTCTCTCTCTGACACTGTCTGGCCTGTCTTTACCCCACAGTTCGTCTGGGCAGGTGGTTTCAGGTGATGCGTGTGCTGGTACTACAACCCGCACAATAACGTTCACCCAGGGGGAGTGCCAGATCAACCAGATAGCCCTGAACCCATCAGGGTCTGTGCTTTACGCTGCTACGGGGAACATTGTTCGCATGTGGGACCTCAACAGGTACACTTCATATATGGCTTTATTCATTCAATCCTACTCGGTCAAATACTAATTCAAAGAATCCTGTCAGTCATTCATGTTTTCATTAATTCCTCCACTCAAGTTAGATCATCACATTACAGGTGATGATGCATACATACATGTTAGTGTCTTTCCAGCCACCTCTAATTCTTTTACACATGGATGTAGATATGTATATGCTGCACAGATATACCTGTTTGTTTAATGTTCAGTTGGTCCTCAGTACAAAGAACCCTGAACTGGAGAATCACTCGTCGTGAACTTGCTGTTGTCGTGTTCATCAACAGCACTTAGATTAAGGGAGCGCTAGTCACCTATTTAATCAAATTGTATTAATATTGAACATATCATGGGTCATTATCAGGACTGCACCTTCCTTAGACAATACACATGCCAAGTGTGATGCAAATCATTTCTCGAGATATCTGTTCCATATACAGACAAAGGACCTAAAGATGAACTGATTAGAAATCTGGTTTCAAATGTTGAGGCCAATGTGACCGTTTAGACCCCAGAATGAATATGTTACCAAAGTATAAAGTGATGAAGTGATGATGACCACAGTTCAACTTCACTGTGATACTGGGGCCATAACTCAAGAACAGAAGGGGGAGATTGTGATCATATTTTCTGCAACTTGGCTGATTGGCGGATGCATAGATCCGCAAAGCAGTAATTCTAGTTTTTGCTCTGAGTGGGAAATTATTAAAAGATCGGACCAGACAGTTTACGCTAAGGGGCTCAGACCCATTTAATGATACATAAGAACCACCGCCCCCAGAAATGAAAAAATTATGTATTGAATATTTCTTCAGTATCGTCTCTGCCTGTGGCATCGCTGTGTCTCAGCAGTTTTGCTTCACTTGCGCGACGGAAAGTGATTTCATTCAGTGATACAGGCACCTTGAATATCTCACAAGCCACGATTTTCACAGACTTTTGCTTCTGATCCTTTGGATGCGTTTGTCTGTGTGTGTCTCTGTGTGTGTGTGTGTGTGTGTGTGTGCGTGAGTAGGTTGCAAGCCATGGGAAAGCTGACAGGCCACATTGGCTCCGTCATGTGTCTGACAGTGGGACAGTCTCTGTTGGGAAAAGACCAAGTAATCACTGGCTCCAAAGATCATTACGTCAAGGTACCAAACTCACATTCAACAAGTTTCATCCACCTCGTGGGTCTGAAGTGCTGATCGTCATGATCTCCTTCTCTCCTGCTCTCTCCTCAGGTGTTTGATGTGACAGAGGGAACTCTGGGTAATGTTGGCCCAGCTCATAATTTTGAGCCGCCACACTACGACGGCATCGAGTGTCTGGCTGTGCAGGGAGACGTGCTGTTCAGCGGGTCAAGAGATAACGGCATCAAGAAATGGGATCTGGAGCACCAGGAGCTCACTCAGGTGTGTGTGTGTATAAATGTAGTTGTACTTAATATCTTTGTGAGGATCATTTTGATCATAGACTTTATGGAGTGTAGACATTTAGACCAGTCCGCACTTTAACAGATGTTAAAGGTTAAAGATTTGCTTTTAGGGTTAGGCTCAGGTAGGGTAATCTGAAGGTATGAGTGTTTCTTGAATTGCAGTTTTAACAATTGCATTATGCCATTGAGTGTTCTACTAAAATAGAATTACAAGGATGTGTGTGTGTGTCTGTGTGTTCATTTTAAGATTTGTGTTTATCGTTGAATGAGGCCCTTTTTCCTTGGTGAAGATACAAATACAAACACATTTGCTCTCTAAAACCAAGACACTGGTGCTTCCTACACAGAACGTGAGGTCAGCAGAGTTAAGCAGGAAGCAGAAGGATTTTATATTTATGTTAATGTGTAGCTCATATATCAAAGTTTTAAAAATGCCTGCTTGACTGTGCTCCAGTGCTGCTCTGGAGATTATGTGGCACCAGCCTGCAGGTAGAAACATGCAGAGACCCCTCGTTCTCCGAGGCTTTTTAATTTATGATGTCTTGAACCTTATCTGGAGAGCAAAGCTAGTTTTCATATAATATATACCGTGCTAATGCAGTGCTGGCAGAGGCTCCGGGCTATAAACAGTATTTATGGTTTATCCTTCCTGTCAGTGATAATGCCAAATTCAAAGGTTGCTGTATTGCGTTTATGGGGGACTGTTAATTTAGTTTAGACAGATATCCAGGCCAAGACTCCATCTTCCATTCATCGTACACTGTTTACAGACTGACTAGTTTATCTTATCACACAAGTTGAAGGTTTCTCCACACAGAAGATGAACAGTGATACTTTTATAGCTGTTTAAGTTCAGACGGCATTTAAGCTGATCTCTATAACAGCTATCTAAATAAATAAGCCAATAGCCGATGCATTTCGGTCAATATGTTCCACCTCTTCTGCTCTCCACACGCAGTGCTTACCCACAGGTCACCAAAGCCTGCTCAAATCTGATTGGTCAAACCTGAAATGAAAGCCCTGGTCTCAAATCTTGTTCCACGACGACAGATTCGGTAATTCATTTGAAAAATTGCATTCAGGTTGGATTTAAATAAACTTTTTGCCATCTGAATGCAGTGATATTTTCTGAATAACTCTTTCCCTGAATTACCACATCCATGAAAGGGAGTGACACATTAATGGTGACAGAAATGGTAACATGTATTTGTTTTGACTGTACAGACTGTTTTTATAAAATTGAGTTACAGTAATAACTCCTCTACCTGCACCAGCAAGACACTGGCTAATGTGACAATATGTCAGAATTAAAAAGTGAAATGAAATGAAAGTTCAGTCGGATTGTCAGGTTAATTAGCTTTAGTCTTATTGTGGACGGCCGGATGATCTCTGTGATTCCCTTCACAAGTAAAACTCACTCCACTAACACACAGGTCAGGTCGATGTGTTCCTCTGGGTCCATTAAGACAAGCCATCCTAAACCAGGCCGTATTAAACCGTGCACCTATTAGCAGAGATTGCATGTAACTCGATATCCAACTCACGCTCGGCTATGAAAGTAAAGCCTTGTGTTGCCAGTGGAGTGTTGAGTTGGTTGACGGCTTCCTGCCATCGGAGGGCTCCCCCCATGTCTTTCTTTGACCCGGAGTGGTGGCTCTGTGGAGAGCGTTAACAGTGTCATCATGTGTAATGTGGCAGGAGAGAGCTGTGTCAACATCAGAGCGTTAGAGCCCGCACGCACCACAGCCACAGGTACTAGAGAGGAAGGTCATTCTGTGTGTGTGTCTGCGTGTGTGTGAGAATTCTCTTATGTGCCCTCTATTGCCTGCATATGTAAATAATGCATAAGAATGCACCTTGTGGGTGGATGTGGCTGTCTTATTAGCATCCACAGTAATATGCATATTAAGCAGAACTTTCTCAGGTTGTTTTGCATAAGTCCTATTTAGCCTTTGTTTGTTTTTTCCCCCCAAAACAAACAAAACAAAATGACAACATATTATTTTTACTCAAAGACAGCATTAAATCAACGGAGTCAGTGTTGTGGTCTGTGGTAAATGACCATAATGTAATTTGCGAAACATCAAAGGAATCCGTTTTACAGCCTCTCTAACGCAGTAGTTGATGTCTGATTATGTAATCAGATCAAATTGGGGCTCGGGGTGTAATAGAATATATTACAGTCGACTCTGAAGCTCTGCCTGCTCCAAGATGCTTGTGCAAGCTGTTCGGCTGCGACCCCCTCTGTTAAAATGCATACGCCATAGTGTGTTTCTTGGGGGAATATGTGAAACAATTTGTTTATAATTACTCAGTTCTGCAGTTTAGTGATTCCCCTTTGCTTGATAAACATCTTAATATATCTCCCGAAAAACAATTTAAAGTTTATGTGTGTCTTACTGGTTTTGTGGGTACGCTTATGAAACTGTTGCAGCAGTGCAGCCTTTCTCTCTCCGAGGTGTTGGCGAGCATTAACACATTTTTACCCCCTGGTGGAAAGTTTCTGGAGATAGTGAGGTAGATGTAATGCGTGTGAAAAGCTTCTCTTTATTCTTTGCAATTGTTATTCCTCGTCGACAGCTTCTGTTCCATCCAACACTAGTGGGGTGTCTGTCTTTGAACTGCCTCGCCCGACTGGTTTTTGTATTTCATGAATTCTCTTCTCTGAACAGATTCCACATTTAAATGACAAAAATCTGCTGACCCCAGTGTTCTGTTCAGTAACACAGAGGGACCTCCAAATTGATAATGATAAAACTGTGCTATTACACATAATACATTTGATACACAAACCAATGCAAACTGGGTAAATGTGGGAATATGTTATTTAGACCTGAATCACAGGGATGTTCATATGTTAACAAGACACATGTTTATTAAAGCTTAATTTAAATGATTCTCCACATGGCATGATCATTGATGACACGTGTCCATAATAATGAATGGAAAGAAGTGACTAAAAACACGAAATTGTGTAATGTACCTTTCCTGTGTTGCCTAGATACAAGAGATGCCACGTCATCAGATTGCATCTTTGGGTTTTACCTGTTTTATTGTTGCTGCACAAACATTACTGACTTTCAATATCAGTGTAATAATGCTGTGGTTTATGTTTGGCCTCTATTCTTTTCATGTATGATAAGATGGTAGCTGTCAAGCCAGGTTTGATACGGCTCATGAGTGAGTCGGTAATACTAATAGGCTCTATGGAAACCTCAGTACCATTGGGGTTGTGTGTGTTTGACTGTTCCCTTATTCTGCTCTCTCCAGGAACACTGACCTCAAGTGTTACATCATGAATGACATGAATCCATAGGTTCACTCTACCTGCTGTCTAGACACTAGTGTTTACACAACAGACAGCATTGTAGTTATTGCATTGGCCAAGGAGGTTAAGTTTTCATAGCTTTGTCTGGCTTTCAAAAGGAACACACAAAACATTACTGAGCAGATTTTCTTGAAACTTGGAAGTGTGGGATAGTTCAAGTTGAAGTTTTATTTGTCATTTGCAGTTAACACAGGGTCAACAGTAAAATGAGAAGTGGTAGCAACCTGGTCAGCTCAGCAGTGCAAGAGTTAAATTTAAATTAAAGCAAGGTAGAAAGAGCCTACTATAAAAAAAAGTCTGACAAAATACAGAACTATAAACAGCAAATCAGATGTCCCTGAATGGGCCAAAGAAGAACCCATTACATTTTAGAGTGGATTCCATTTTTCCACGTTCTTAAGCCTTGTGAGATTCTCATCATTTTTAGAATTTCTACAGAAACAATGCAGATCCCGATAATGATCTGGATGCATCTAATCTCATTACACGTAAAAGCACTATGGTGATAAATCAGCCTCGGTGGAGGTATGCGCTCTCTGAGTGCCCGTCAGATAAATACAGTTTCCGTCCGGCAGCAGCAAGATAATATATAATCAAATAGTTTTTATCTTGTTTTGTGATTTACAAATTCCTGAGTTACTGAGTCATGCGGTTTTGTATCCACCTTTGTTTATTCAAAGCAGTGCGTTATCTGCACTAGATTGTGAGCTACAGAGTGAATTACAGCCTTTTGGACAATATTGAAATCGCTTTTGGCTCTGTTAATTAAACTGTGATGAATGTGGCTAAAATAATATATATATTGCTTTTATAACTTTACAACCTTTACAATCAGACTGAGTCACTGCAGTGTTGAAAAACTTCACAACAGCAAACATATTAGTGTGTCCGATACTTGATGAAAACAATAAAGGAAAATAACTCATAGTGTTAGGTTGATTGAATTCTAATCTCAAAATGCAACTAGAAAATAACAACTGACAGAAGCAAATGTCACAGCAGCACAAAGTAGTTCCACTGTTCTGAGTGAATTCATCTTCAGTCCAATTAGAAACAAAGACACGAACACAACAGCTGAAAAATTCAAAGTGTAGACAAAATAAGAATTTAACAAGACCACATGTAAAATGCAAATAGCATTTTGAATGTTTGCTCTGTGCTTTAAGACGATGATGGTATTTGGACTCAAAATGTTGAACGTCTCACCCCTGCAGCTCAGGCGCGGTTCACTCCGTTCTTTGTTTTCTCTCTTATACAGCACAGGAAGAACATATAGGAAAATAAAAAAATAAAGAGCAGGACGTCTATTCAGAAGACAGTTGTGTTGTCAGTGTGTTACAGTTTGTTCCGTGCAGCAGAAGCGAGGTTCTGAAGTGAGTTACAGCTGAGCTGCAGCCTCAACACACAAAAACAGAAAATGGTGCTTTTGGAGTTTAAGGGGATGCAAGGGCATTTGGATCTATGCAGGATTTTATATGATGGTAGAAAAAAGAAAACTAGACAACATTCATTTTAAAGCAAACTCTCACATACCCTATAAAGAATTAAAATGTGTCCTAATTAGACTTACTCAGTAACACATCTCACTTTTGTAGCTTTATTTCTCTCCTGTGGATTGTTAAATAGAGGCTGATGTCAATGTGATTATCTTATTAAACAATAGAAAGATAAATGTATCTCAAGTACTTACATATGCATTCAAGAAAATATGCTTGAATGAAGATAATTTATATCCATTAAACATGAACGAATAAAATAAGTTTTACTGCCTCTATTTTCAGGAACACAACGGCTCATTAACACAACTGCTGTGAAACCACTGGATTAGTTGTGTTGATGTAGAAACACAACATGTAGTATTTTGATCTCTCTGACTCTTGGTGTCTCTCTGCCTTCTCCTCACAGCAAATCCCTAACTCCCACAAAGACTGGGTGTGCGCCCTGGCGTACGTCCCGGGCCGGCCGATGCTGCTGAGCGGCTGTCGGGGCGGTGTGCTCAAGGTGTGGAACGTGGACAACTTCTCCCCCATAGGAGAGGTCAGGGGTCACGAAAGCCCCATCAATGCCATATGTACCAACTCGAGACAGATCTTCACTGCATCCAGGTAAAATAACGTTACAGTTCTCCACCACTACTAGTCCGAAAATCGTTCCTTTCAAAATACTGGAAGGTAGAAGTATCCGTCAAACTTTCCTATCTATGCAATGCACTATTTTATTGACATAATTAAAGAATATGGATTAAAAGACACAGTATTACCTATTTTGAGAGTGAAATGTCCCTGTTATGTCTAAAGGAATATTCTTATATATTGATTACACCAATTTTGACCCCGGGATCAATAAAGATTCTCCATTTTCTGTCCTGTTTACAAATCCTATGAAAAGAGCAGAAATAAATGAATCTTACAAACAAGTTGCCAAACCCTAATACATTTTATTGCCATCGTCGTAACACCATTGAAAATAAATAACTAGGCCTCATGGTTGATCTGGCAGACATTTTTCTCCCACTGTAATTTAATGGGCACTGTAGTTTATTTAATATTGATTGTTTATTAATCTGCTGGTTAAAATAATCCCTAACAATCGCATAATTTACGGCTGTTTCAGTAACTGTTACAGAAGAGCATAGTGTGCAGCTGTGTAAGACATTGGTCAGCCTTTTTATAAGATGAAAACTCTAAACTTATGACCAATATTGAAAGACGTATTTCTTTAGGGATGTATGGGCTTGGATCAGAGAGGATGTTGGACAGGAAAATGTTCCTGATTTCCATGAAATGTCCATGACTAGATTATGATTCATGTTTGATTCTTCTCTTGCATAAAGCTGCAGGTGTGCGTCAGCGTTGTGCAGCTCAGAGAGGGTCACAGTGCTTCTTTGTCTTTCTATTTGCTACATCAGACTGAGAAAACGCTTGATTTCCTCTTTGTCTGAGTGGTCTCTCCTGTTCATTCTCTCTCTTCTCAATTATCTGGCGGATTTTCACTGAAGCTTTGTCTTCTTTGCTCATCTTTCTTCTCTTCTCCCCACATCTCATGCTCTGTTCTTCTATCTTCTTTCTGTGGACAAACTTTTTTCCACCTGTATGGTCACTGTTCTTCATCCTTACCTTCCTCCTCCTCCTCCTCCCCCTCGTGCGACCCCAGTGACTGCAGGGTGAAGTTGTGGACCTATGTGCCCGGCTTGACTCCATGTCTTCCTCGACGGGTCCTGGCCATCAAGGGCCGGGCCACCAGCCTCCCGTGATCTGCCTCCTCTCTGCTCACCAACCCTCCCCTCCTCTGGTACTCTCTTAAACTAATTTCCACATTTTCTCCCCCTTACATTAGTTTTTCCTTTCTCAGTTTCTTCCCTTTTCTGTTCGCCCCTTTTCTGAACTGATTCCAGACCACTGCCTCCACAAAGACAAAAACAAACAATCAAATTACTCATAGTTTTACGCAAAGTAACTTTTAATATTCTCATGTGTGCAGATCTAACTAATCTTGTTTGTATTATGGGAAATAAGGATATTTTCTTTGTTTGGAGTTCATGTCTAAAATCCGCGAGTTGTTCTTCTGGAACTCAAGATAACCAATTCCCCCAATTTTGTGTGTTTGCATGTGTGTGAGTGTCTGTGAAGTGCATCTTTTTGTCACTGTCTTTGTGGTTGTTTTTTAAAGGAAAAGACTGCCTGATAGATGTTCTGCTATTTTCTTCCTTTGTTGTGTCTCACCACCACCCTCCTTTCTCTCTCTCTCTCTCTCTCTCTCTCTCTCTCTCTCTCTCTCTCTCTCTCTCTCTCTAGTGACAAGACAGTGAAGATCTGGTTGTCAAAATTGTGGATGAAGAGGTGACGACTGAAAGACAACTGATGGTTTCCATTGTCAACAACCACCTCAAGTTATGAGATACGACACTGAAATCACAGTTTCCAAGGCAATCTAGTTTTTTTTTTCAAAATGATAGAGCCGATGTGGGATATTTTTCCGAAGGCAAAAGACTCTTTGCATCTCCGATTTTTTTTACTGCCAATTTGAAAGTGCCATTCAGGTGTGATGCTGTTTGGACCAGACAGACCACATCTTCATCGACATGGATACACTAGGCAGAACGATATTTCTCCTCGCATCAGATCTGTCTCGGGTGGAAAGGAAGAGATAAAAGTGTCCTTCTGTTCTTTCACTAAGGTTTCAGAAAACTTGCGAAGCAGCTAGAGATGAACGTGTGGGTTGATGTACCGTCTGAACGTGGAGATATATTCCGGATTTAGATCTCCGAGCGACGCTACCTTAGAAATGGAGCTTCAAGTTTCCATAAAAGACTATTTGTGGTCATTAGTGTTGTGGTTGTTCTGACACTGAACCCACTGGACGCTCATACCCTGTGTGTTTGTTGCAGTGGATAGTTTGAATATCACTGGAGAATTTCCCTGTACATCACTGGAACGTAACTGCATTCAACAAGTCCTGTTTTTTTTTAATGTATAGTATTTTATTAATTTATTATTTTCCCTACCTCAGTTGTTCTGGACTTCGGTGTGAGGTTTGGAAGGAAACTTTTTACAGGTCTCCGTGCACACAACACCTGGTGCTTGACCTCTTGAAGTCTTCATAAAATGCCAAGCTCTACGTGTCTGTGTGGATGTGTCCTCTGTGGCCCTCTGGCTATCAGACTGTCTAGCTGCTGACCTCGCAAGCAGCAAAGCACACGTCCAGTAGCACAACTTAACGTAGCACTGGCCCCCAGAGAATCTGACCAGGCTGTATTGTTTGCTCTCTGAAGTGCTAACTGGCCAAAAAAAGAAATAGGAAACCGTGCACATGGCACAAATAGTGCACACCTGCAGTACACATGCCTCAGACATTTGTGCGTTAGGTACTCCATGGTGGCCTATGTATGTCAGATCATAATCTTAACCATTCTACAGTGGCACCTACCTTCCATTTGTCCTCCAGGTAAACGCTTGCTCTCAGCTCCTCTCTTATCTTTAAAGTTAGTGACGGTGATGGACTGATCAGCCTTACCCAGCAGTCCACCTCCTACCCAGCTACTGAACTTCTCTGGGAAAAAACAGTTTAATTAGCGGTCTCGCAGCTTTACCGGCTGCTTTTCAGGCAAGATTACTTGGGTGAAAGTAGGTCATAATACTGAGAGGGACTTCTATTTTAAAACCCAAATTTCTCCCACCCACTCTTTGCTGCTACATTTCAAGACGGGATGAAGCTTCCTCGACAAATCTGTTTATGTGGCAGAGCGCATGTGTGGTCAACCGCGCATGTACACAAACTGCAGACAAACACAAAAGCCCAAGATTTCACCGGAGGGTTCGGTGATATATCTCCCCTGAGAGGTGTTGACACCCCTCACTGTGGTGATTTAGTGTCTTTTTAATGAAGCAAGTTCAGCACTGCAGCAGTCACTTACTGTGCACGTGCACACATATACTCACCTTCATGCAACAGTAACAAAACATCACTTCAATTCTCTTTTCGATGTCTGACGCCTGAAGCATTCACATTTCTTTAGGTTGATGAACTTCAATTATTCCAAAATGACAAACAAACAGATGTCTTAACACTGTAAAAAAAAAAAATCATGTCCGTTCACATCACATTTATCCCTTTTATTTACCTCTGAAATCCCCCCCCCCTTTCTGTAGAAAACAATTATGTTGGTGATTTAAGACCCAGAAACATATGCAGTCAAGCGGAAAAACTGCTTGGATCATAAAGCAGCAGCAAAAAACTAGCTGCGGAAGTTTGTAAAACCTTCAGTACGTTTTCTTCAATAAGTGAGTACACACTGCTCATGTTTGACAGATCCCATGTGAGTTTCAAGCTGCTGACACTCTCTAAAAGCAATGATGTGGGTTTTTATTTTATATTGGGGTGGGTAGGGGGGCTTTGGAGGCAAATGTGTGGATGGGTGGCGATTTGTTGAAGCATTTTTGTTTTAATATTTTGCTACACTTAGAATCTCAGGAAATGGTTGAAGGATGATTTTATTGATTTGCACATCTTGACTCGACCCTGTGAATTGAGGTAGCTCTTGGAATCGACCAAATGCCTTGTTTGAGACTTTTTCTTTTACTTTGAGAAAAAGAGGTACTATCAGTGTATCACCCCTTGTTTTGTAAAATACTTACTTTGATGGTTTGCTGTTGCATTTGACTCCCTTTACTTATTATATATGTACCGTACCTTTTGTACAAAATGTAAACATCTTAAATGACTATCTTCCCAAATCTGGCCAAAGCTGAAATACTTGCCACTCTGAGAGATGTGCACTGATTTCTGAACATTGTTTGACATATGTTATTATTTTTGTGTAGTGGTTTGTCTGGAGTGAGTGGTACAAAATGTGATCAGTAGGGAAATGAACCTGCGTAACATAAGGGGTTGTTTACTTTAACCTTAAGTCAGACTCCACTGGGCCCTTCTATGTACACTATGGATTTATCTGTGCCAATTCGCCAAACTGACGAGCTCGTGCTGTGTTTCATGTGATAACAAAGCTAAAACAGCCTTAATCTCTTTATTTCACCCGAACAGACTCCTATTTATTGCTTGAGAAGATCTTGTCCTGTAGCTTTAGTCTCTCTCTCTCTCTCTCTCTCTCTCTCTCTCTCTCTCTCTCTCGTGTTCCCCTGTGCCTGTATATTTGCTGTAGGATGCATGACATTAGAGGCTCTCCTCAGTTGCTTGGACATCTCAAAACTCAAAGGAGTTCAGTGGGCGATACCTTCCTCCTTATATTGTCATAATGTAGAGCACCGAAGGGGGAATTACCTTTGAATTTCAGAATAATTTGTTGGTATTCTAACTGTGATTGACGCTCTATTATTATGTATAGAATATAGTGTTTCACAAAAGAGGCTCCCGGGTCAAATGACTCTCACTTTAAATGTGAAACCCGGGTGAACGCACTAATTGGGCAAGACAGGGAGGTGAGAGAGCGCCTCGGTGTTCAGTGAATTAATGACGATGAGCGTGATGCATCCGGGGGGAAACTGAGATACAAGCGCCTCTACTGGCAGTGGGAGAGGAGTCGATTGGCCTTTTTAGCAGGTTTACCCATGTTTAAAAACAAGCTATGCATACCTGCTTAATGCGGTGTAAAATATGTATTATTATAGCCAAACAGAAGCCCTGTCCTATCAGCTCCACCCAAAGTTGTCCCGAGCTGTGAGACCTGGATTTCAGGCGATGTCGGCCCCACTTCATGACTTAATCAAATGTAAATATGTGTCAAAACCATTTCTTTTATTACAGAGCTGCTGCAGTTGAGGTTAACTCACTTCTGCCTCATCAGTTGGCCTCAGTGTAACCTTTTGAAGTTAGGATTTACATGCACTTTGAAATATGAAAATTGCTGTGAATACTGAACAAGATATGTATTGAGCCTAGTTCTAGACTTAGTTTACAAAGACTGAATTAATGAGTCCCAACAAGGCTCCAACCACTGACATTGTATTGAGGAGAACACACATGCTTAGATCTACTGTAGCTTTAGAATTGAGTGATAATAATGTTTGTGCTGATGCAACATGTAAGATAACGGTTAAGACGTAGACCCTCCCCAGTGTGTCCCTGTCTTTAAAGTTTCCTTTTTTCGAGTAGATGTTATGCAAGTTGAGAACTTTCAGTTTGACTGAGCAGCATGCAAACCTCTGTGGATGCTCAGGAGACTCTGATGCTACGGTGCACAACTGAAGTTATGTCCCTAACACCTGCTAACATCTAACGGCAGTTAGTAACTTAAATTGTGCAGAAACGTACAAGGTATATTTATCATCTTGTGCTATTTTCTAAAAACTATCTGTAATGTCTGTCTGCTGGCTTTCAGACATTTGACTTGATATCAATGACCACAAACTGGTCACATTCATCTATATATAACTGGAAACACTGGATAATGAAATCCAATCTGTTTCTTCTGCAGCAGTCGACTACAGGGATAAATCCTATGTGATTAAATATTCTTTCAGGAAAGGATTGAACACATAGTGAGGTTTATTTGATCAATAGCCCTCCAATTCCAAATGGATTCACCATTTGGAGGCAAGCATCTACGGCCAAGTTTCAGTCAAGAAAATCTATTGTAAATTCACGTTACAAATATTAGCAACTGGTTTAAATAAGGAAGCTATTTGACCAAAGCTTAAAATCACAGAGAGCTGTTTGCCTGCTCTTTTAAAGGGATTGTGATGTTTAATTTTGGTGCCCCCTAGAGATAGATTAAAAAAGACCCATTTAGAAACTGTGTAAAGCTACGGATCTCAACTGGGCACACAAAATTAACCGACTACCATTATAAACCCCCGACCCCCTGACTTGCTGTTGCTGTGTGTGTCATCTATTTATGTTTTTGGACAGCACACACAGTTTAATAATAATAATAATAATATATAGCACCTTTAAAAACAAAGTGCGTAAAAGGTGCTTTGCAAAGAAGACAAATAAAAACAAGAATATAAAACATAAAAGTCGAAAAGGCAAAGTAAAACATTCAAACGTAATGCAATAGAAAAGAATGAAAGAAACACTAATAACAAGCACATGAGTTCAGTGCACAGTGGCTTTAATCAGTCTGTCTCCTCTAGTCAATATTGATCCACAGAGCAGAGTCAAGCTGTCAGTCAGACAAACACCTCTACCACTTCCCCAACCGGCCCAACCATCGTACAGCTACTAGGAAATAAAAGCTTCAGTAGTCAGTGTCTCAGCTTCAGCCTCGTGCCTCAGCCAACAGGTTTCACTGCCTTAAAGAAACAGAATGTGTGTGTAGGACATTGATAATCGTTCACTTAATATCTTGAATCTGTGCGTGTTCAGAGGATTGTAGATTGTCCTGCAGATTGTGGAATTCTGTTCTAAGTGGGATGATCGCTCCTCTCACTTTTTCATTGTGGCTGAAAAGACTTTCAACATTGCCTCCGGCTGCTGAGTGGATGGGATCGCATTTAGACACAATGGAGAGGGCTGCTGATCAACAGGGCACTTCGCTGCTCTGCAGATCGTCTGTGAATCTCCATCACACAGCAACACACGTCTTCCCTGCAGCTGCTCAAGTAGTTTTTTCCTCCAGTTGTGTGTGTGTGTGTGTGGTAATACGATATGTGAGACTGTCTGATGTACTCATGGGACATAAATGCAGGGTCAAAGGTCATGTGTGCCTTTTATTGCACAGACTCCTCCCTCTTTAAAGTGTAAATGTGTCTACAGTTCTTTTTTATGTATATGACAATGTGCATGCAGCCAAGCCATGTAAAATATGTTTTACCTGTAAATAATGTACATACATATTTAATGAAGGATACGACATTCCTTCAAGAAAATAAATGCTGTAAGTTGAAAACAATTCTCTTGTGGTCTTTTATTGTGGAGAATATATATATATAAATGCAATAACCCTGCATCCAGATCAGATTTTAGTACCTCTGCCAAGTTGGTTATGTCGTCTTCTTGGTTTATTTGTCTGTTAGTATACAGGATTACACAAAACAGAATTGGTCAGAGACGCAGATGTGACAGAAACCTGAAAGATCTTCACAATAACTAACTAAACATTGTATAGATTCACTAAACGTAGATTGTAAAAATATAACCTTTGGCAATAAATATCATCAAAACGTATTTAAGTGCAGAAATTTTCTTGTAGAAAAGTTTGATGGACATTTTCTCACATCTTATAGCCAAATAACGAACAAAGCGCATTCAGCGCATTAACTGATAATAAAATATATTTAGCCAGTGCAGTCCTTGTTTGTCAAACAAAAGCCTTTTGACAAGAGGACACCTGATTACTTGACAGATTTTTTAAAACCATGATCGAATGGACTTTTCAAATTGTTTACAGAGCTGTCTGCAGATTACAACACTTAGCTCCTGATGTCCTCAGTCTGAACTTAAGAAGAAAGAAGTTGAGGATGAAAATGATCTTCTACCCTGCAGATGGACGAGGAGTTTATTGATCATTCAGGATAAACTAACAAACAGGTTGTAAGGGATGGGATGTAGACGTGGAGGGATGATTTTTCATCCAGATGCATTTATTTCTACTTCAGGGCTGCACATGCAGACACAGAACTCATACATCTTCATTTCCTTTGCAAACTCCGATCATTAACTTGTGTTGGGCTGCGCTTGTCCCAGCCCCGTCGGGAGACACAAGCAGTGTGATGTATGACTGCCATTAATGCCTCCAAGGAGGCAAAGACTATTTGAAGATGCCAGTCACAACCAAATAAACATCCATTACAAACCCTGTCACGTCCCAGCTGTATGTGCTCCATTGCTTCCTCTGTAAAATCCTGAAGTTTCATTTGAATGTCTTCATCGGTTTCATTACACCGGCGCGGCAGTAAGTCAGTTCTTACTTGCGGATCCATAAGTCTCTGTCTGTATCAATCACTCTGTAACCATAAAAAATCTATTTGAAATTTAGCCCAAGAGATGCTTTCATAAATGCTTTCATTTTCACTGGGCTAACTGTTGAGTAAACACAAATTACTTTTCATCTTGTGCCAAAATCAGGTCAAATTTTCCTGTCCGCCTCAGCTGTTTGACTTTCATGCTTAGTAGCGGAAGCTAGTGTGAATATGGTAAATATGAACTACTAAATATCAGGGTGTGTTAGTATTGTCATAGTGAGAATGTCAAACTGATAACCTCAGAGAGGGGTTAGCAAGGTCCAACTCTCACATTCAGGGACTTAAAGGCTGCTCTAACCACAGCTCCAGCACCGGGTCTCCACATTTTGTCCATCTCTAACATCTCAGTTCACAGAGCTCCACCTTTATACCCGGTCACACTGCTTCCATTAGTTGATACGGATAATCAGTTGCTTACAAATTATTGTGGAGTTTTGATTGACACTTTAACTCCCCGAGGCCTGATTTAAATCAAACCCTATTCAAGACTCTGACGTCATTTTCTTTTGTGATGGTTCAGCGAGGAGACCCGACTCACACACTTGAGCACTAACTCGAGAGTGCAGTACATGAAACACATGCACAAAACATATGATCTAAAGCATTCCTGCAGAGGCGGTCAGACCTCTCAGGTCAACCATTTTGGAACATAGTTTAGGTCAGGCATTATTTAAGTCATACACGATTTTAAAGGAATTATAATGTGTATAAGTAATGAATTCCCTGACACTCACTCCCAGATAGCAAAATAGTTTGGGCCCAGATGTGGCCCACATACCCAGTGGAATGTTGGCGCTCCTGTTTGCCAGATCTGGGCCACAAGTAAGCCACAGCAATACCAAATGTATTATACAAATTTGTGATGTGCTGTTTGGATCATGTTCACCATTTACCACAGGGGCCACTTTAGCCTCACGTCCAGGTTACTCCTTGCATGGAGCAATGCCTGTTTGCCATAAAAGGCCCAAATTTGTTTAGGGATATTTGGGTATTTGCTACTTTGCAAGCGGGCCACTTCGGGCTCACATCCATTTGGCCCGGGCCACAAGAAGACCAGAAGTGCAGTATCATCGCCTGAAGTGGCCCACATCCATATGCTATCTGAATTGGAAGTGAAGTAATTTAAAGCTACTTTAATCCATACTTTGAACAACAAGTGAAATGAACACTTGAAGTGATGAAATCAAAGATGCTCAGCTGTACAGAGCATGTGACTGTCTGTCAGCTCATGGTTTGGATTTTCCTGCTTGATGCTGTTATACTTACCGTTCTCATGAGGGTTTCCAGACGACATCTGTTTTTAAAAGCTCTAATAAACGAAATCTGCCAGGCACCAAATGCTTACAGTCAGAACTGGTGAACATAGTGTGGTTGTTAAGCAACTAAAAAGGTAGATATTCTCCTCAGGAGTAAGTGGAGAGTTGATTGATAAAAAACTTGAGGATTTAGATCATGGGTAGGGAACCTTTCTCCTTTCAACAGCCATTTCAATTTTAAATTTTTATTACATCTCTCAAGGGCCATACTAAATCATTAAACAGAGATCACACTGACCTCTCTAGTGCGATGGCTAGATCCGCTTCTCGCTGGCAAAACATCTGATGTCAGATGGTAGTGATGATTATTTGAGTGACTGAGTTAACCTTTACCGGATTCTGCATGTTTCCAGCTGTAGTGACGCTCAAGATGGACCTTTATCATCAATCCCCTTAAACTAGAAACCCTGGCTTATCCTTTACCTCGTCAGGATGAAACTAGAATGTCACTGTAGAGTACCTCAGGCTCAACAGTCCTCTTATGAAACAAAATTTAAATTCACTAGATCTGGAGTTTTTGTTGGATTTGCACCAAATTAAAGACACTGATGAATATCAGTCCTCTAAAGATGTGATTTTCTTCATCGAGATCCAGGAATTATTCTGTAACAAATCAAAGAAAATGTTGAAAAACAAACTATCTTGAATGTTAAGAAAAGTTCCAATAAATTCCAGGATCTGGCCCCTGATCTAGATCTAGTATTCTCCTGGAACATTCATCATCTGCAACACTGTACAGCTGTGCATGAGTTTCCTTTACCCTGTCTGTGATCTGACAGGCATACAGCCAAAAGGTACCACAGTTAATGACATGTGAGTGTACTATTTTACGATAATTTATTTTGTTACAGGAAAAAAAAGAAACGATTTTCTTGTATTGTATTTCTTATAAGTACTGTATTTTTTTATTTCCTATTCTATTTTTACATCTGTTGTTTTGCTCTCTGATTAAATAATCTCACAGGCCACAATTATTGGAAGTACTTTAGCTAAAAGGAGAGGCTTCTGCCGAGAGCAGATCCCTGTAGAAAAAATCTGAAAAAGAACATGGAGATTCAGGAAGGGCAGACTACTCAAGATGATTTAAATAATAGAGGATACAGAAAACGGCTACACTTATGTAACATAAAATGCATTCATGTTTATGCAGGTTATGGTGGAAACGTGTAGAGAGCAAAACTAAACCGTCTTGAAAGAAGATGTGGTGAAAAGTGGAACATTGGTAATACAACCTTTATGACACTCGAGGTTATCCCTTACATAAATTCACCCTTAGTGGAAGAGAGATAAAGAAGAAGCGCTGTGAGAGACGGAGACACATTTAGAGCCCTGGAAAATGACTTCATGCAACACAAGCTCAAAGAGGATTTTAATGCTCAGGAAAGTAATAAACATCATAAAAAAAAATAAACTGTTCCTCAGATGTACACAGTGAGCATCAGCAAGACGGCTGAACAAAGCCACCGACTATCAACCAAACGGCACGGTCTAATCCCATTGTACTCGCTCTCTTTGAATCCGGTTTTAGACATCACACACACTACACGCTACCAGGGTTAGCCACATCAGAGGGACACAGTCATTCATGAACATGGCTGCATAATTTAAAATTCTGTGTGTGTGTTTGCCTGTATGTGTGTGTGCGCGCGCGGGATGACAGCATTCATTAATGTTTATAGCATGTTAAATATTTCATTCATTTAAAGATGGTCCACAGTGGGGTTCAGTGAGCTATCCACAGACATGTTATCAGGTTTAGACTCTATTGAAACTCAAAGTGCAACACATGCAGTTGTCCACTGTAAAGTCAAGGATGAGAAGAAGCAGTTACTTCTTTCTCTTCCTTCACTGAATAACTTCACATGCTCCAGAGCAATATTCTTTCATATGAAGACCCAGAATGTATTCACAATTCCTTGTGTAGAGGGTCGGTGGTTCAATTCCCAATCCGCGTTTTTATGCATGATACTGAACTCCTAATTACCCCTGATGGCTGGGCTGGTGGTGATTGAGTGTATGATAGAGAGAAGGCTGATCATAGATACACTCGGGCATCAAGACTAGAAAAGCTCTATAGAAATACCGACAGTTAACCATTTAGTAATGGAAATTAATCCTACTCTATAGGTCAGGTTTTGAGATTATTGGCCATCATTGATTATTCTTTTTTTTAATGATTTGAAGTTGATGACATCTCTCTGTATAGGCCTATATTCGGCACTGTTCTGTTTGTCAGTTCAGCCATGCTGGCTAATTGCCTTGGATGAAAGCTTCCACCCTTTCTGCTGCATGAGGAATCAGAAAATGAGTCACTACCTTTGCAAAGGACTAAATGTTCTTTTATCACAGATGCATACAACTGCAGATGATTTGCGGAAAAATGTTAAATGACAACGAAATGCATCGTTTAGCAACACATTCACTTATTTACACGATTACGATTAAATGTCCTCTTTCACAGAATTCTCTCTAAATCTCCACACAGTGCCCGTTCCTTGTTCTCACTTTGTCTTCTTCTTTGATTCTTTTCCCTTTGCGATCTCTTTCGTCGTCCTCCAAGGCAGGAAGTTGTAGGAGACCAGAGCTGTGAGAAGGTACGTGGCCATGCCCGTGTATCCTCCAATCACCAGACACAGCGGCTGCCCCAGCACAAACAGACAGAACACGTTCATCGACGCCCGGTCGTCCAGCTCCACCCGATCGTCCTGCGTCGCTTTCATCACTCCGAAAAAATACATCAGAGCCACCGCTGGGTAGAAAGCCAGCTCCGCCATGATACCAAAGATGAGGCCGCTCCCTGCATACACCGTAAAGCCTTGGAATTTAACATGTGCACGTTTGTTGGACAGCGGTTTGTGTAAGATCCACTGAAGTCATGATTGAGGGAATTTTCAGAAACACACTCACCCGAATCAGATTCACACTCAGTCCCACACAGAAATCCCTCGGAAGTGTGAAGTCGGCTCCAACCAGGAAAACAGACTTGGACCTTTGATCCGTCATCACCACAGTCCTGTCAAACATTATCCACCCACCGTTTCCTTATCAGGACACAGTTAGTACCTTCAAAACACAATCTGGTGTCTTTTAATGAGTCATTTCATATAATCTACCTAACAACACCCATTTAGCTGTATGTCCTATAGTAACCAAAGACAGCATTCCTTATTATAACCTTCATTTTTCTGGCAATAAAAAAAGAAGGAAAAGAGGCCCTTATCTGTGGCTTTGACAGGACTGTAATAAAGATTCCCAATCATTTCATTGGGACTGAATGAAATGATCGGCATATCTGTCTGTCATTAACCGACATGTCTGCCTGTGTGCACCCTATCACACACTATCACACACTGATGGTTACCATCTTCTGGGGCAATTTGGGGTTCCGCATATTTGACCATAGGAATCGGTATCCAGAGAGTTGTACAGCTGATTCATTCATCAATACGTTTACTCTGGGCTACAGACACAAATATAAACAAGTTTAAAAAGCACAATACAGGATAATTGCAGCCTTTCAATAATGGAAGATCTGTTTTGCTTGGGGTTAGTGTTCCAGTGACATTTGCCTTTTTATATCATACATACTGTCTGCAGCCCCAAATTCTAAATGCTTATTTGCTTTCTTCTTGGGTTTAGAGTTAGATGAGGAAATCGATTTCCACTCTCATGTCGGGGGACAATTAGCCTGACATGAACTAAAGACAGGAAGCAAATGGAAGCTGGGAGCGAGGCTCTGCTAAAGAAGCTGCTCACCAGCACCTCTACACTGCACTTAGCTTAACTCATTATATGTATCAGAATACGTGCTGGAACTAAAAACGATATGGTGTTACTATGGTCTGTTACATAATTGACCAGAAGTCACTGCCCTCAGCCAAGACAGACGTGTTTTTGTGTTTTATTTCAGGGACTGCAGATAAAAACTTAAATCTGGCAATTTACATGTTAGGTTTATAAATGCATGTGAATTGTCTAAATACATAAACCTGAATATTAGCACAATCCGGTGACTCATTACAGCTTTCTTGAAGGGAGTTGTACTTTCTTGATTCTTGCTGTTCTGGGTTTGTACCCTCATGGTTGAATGCTCCTTTTGTACGTCACTTTCCAACTCTTTTGGTCGAACTTGGTTTAGGTTTGTGGTCTGGACTGTGGTGCAAGACACCTTTCGAATCTTTTGTTATTTTCAGACTAAATTGAAAAATCTGATGGTCCCAACTAAACATTTTTTTTAGACTTTGGACAGAGCCAGGCAATCTGTTTGCCCCTACATCCAGGATTTATGCTAAGCTAATATATCCATCTCCATGGCTATAGCTTTATCTTCAGCAAATAGACAGAGTTTTACCAATCTTCTTACCCAGCTCTCTGTGAGAAAGCAATGAGTCTATTTCCTAAACATTTTTTAATTACTGTTGAAAGTGAATAATAGAGGTGCATTTTCAATTACAAATCAAATTTGATACAAATATTAATGTGCCCTCATATAAAACTTAAAGAAATGTATGTAAACTGAAACTGCATGGCAGTAATTCAGGTTTTGTCATGTCTATGGAAATATTGTTACCGAAGATACTGTTGTGATGTAAAACTCTAGATCCTCTATACTCTTCATAAGTTTCCTTCTATTATCCTCATAGCTGGATTAAGGATATGACCAAGCAGAGAAGGGATCAGGAATGAAAAACTTTTATTTCTAGAATGTTTTTTACAAGACACTTGAATAAGCTGAGACGCCTCCGGAGGCAGAGGGCGGATCACCTAAGCCAGATGTTGGGCACCTACAGTATTCATCAATGTCAACAGCTGATCTATGACGTCTTCCAGCACTTTAACTACCTGCTCTGCTGTTCAACGTTTCACACAGCAACAGGCCCATCCTCCTCCAGCTCTGTGTCAGGACCATCTTTAAACACACATGTGGCTTGGTTTGAGCAGGTCTGTGCTTCTTCCTCTTTTCTAGCTTGATCTTGATCTTGATCTGGCTCCTTTCCACCATAACCCTGGGAGATTTCTCTCATTTCAGACTCCTGCAGGAGAGCGATAGTGGAGTCAGACTGTTTGCTGGTTTGCTGCATCTCCCCCTCAGTGTTCTGGGTGGATGCAACATCAACAGTGTGCTCAGACAGCTTCTCCATCTCCTCCTCTGTGACTGAGGCCATCACATGAGGAGTGAGAGGGAGGTCAGTCTGGTTGCTGATTGGTTGCATCTCCTCCTCAGTGTTCTGGGTGGACACAGCATCAACAGTGTCCTCATACAGCTTATTCACCTCCTCCTCTGTGAGGAGTGGAGTCAGTCTGGTTGCTGATTGGCTGCATCTCCTCCTCAGTGTTCTGGGTGGACACAACATCAACAGTGTCCTCAGACAGCTTCTCCATCTCCTCCTCTGTGACTGAGGCCATCACATGAGGAGTGAGAGGGAGGTCAGTCTGGTTGCTGATTGGCTGCATCTCCTCCTCAGTGTTCTGGGTGGACACAGCATCAACAGTGTCCTCATACAGCTTCTCCACCTCCTCCTCTGTGAGGAGTGGAGTCAGTCTGGTTGCTGATTGGCTGCATCTCCTCCTCAGTGTTCTGGGTGGACACAACATTAACAGTGTCCTCATACAGCTTGTCCACCTCCTCCTCTGTGAGGTCTTCACATGAGGAGTGGGGTCAGTCTGGTTGCTGATTGGCTGCATCTCCTCCTCAGTGTTCTGGGTGGACACAACATCAACAGTGTCCTCATACAGCTTCTCCTCCTCCTCCTCTGTGACTGAGGTCTTCCCATGAGGAGTGAGAGTGAGATCAGTCTGGCTGCTGATTGGCTGTGTCTCCTCCTCAGAGTTCTGGGTGGATGAAACATCAACTTCCACCTGTGGCTGCTCTTCAGAGGCACCTATAGACTTTTTTGTTAGCCTGGTCATGACACACGTGTATCGAATTTTGTGAAGATCGGTTAATGTGAACACGTTCCGAGGGTCTCGGGGGGTGCCATACTAACAAAACGTCAGATCGTTAAATTAAAATGCCAGATGATTAAACACATTTAGAAAAAAGCATTACTTTGTTTCATTTAATTAAGGTCTTAAACATCGTCTCAATGGGTTTTCAGAGGCAGAAATAATTTAATAATGTCATGTGTAATTGAGTCATCAGCCAGAGTGGTGACATTGAGCAGCAGAGAGCAGAATGTTCCCTCTGGCTGTTTTTAAACCGTCTCAGGTGGAAACTGCCTGCAGGGATTCCTTAACTTATCACTGGTATCATTTTCACTTCATTTTCATTATTTTTTTCAAAGAGCTAATCCTGAAGAAATGCTTCTTGAGCAGAAGAAAAACCGCGACGCTGAGCCTCTAGGCAGCCCCATGGGGGACTCTGTGGTGAACTTTCACCTCAGCCCCAAAACGACTGCACCACTGAAACTTTTGGATGAAATTAGTAACGCAGCACCTCTTCTCAACCTGCCTGTTCTCTTGTCCTGTGTGAACACTCCGGAGCTACTTCAGGATGAGTCCTTGTCATTAGTGAGTCCTCCTCAAACAGTTCTACAATATGCTGTCACTCATCCTAACTGGTTTATCTGCATTAAAATCGTTGCTCTTCATGCCTTTTTTTTGTGTTTGGGGTCTAGGCTCGGATTTCATCACTTCCCCGGAAATTATTGCATAAGCATGATGGGATTAATGAGCAAATACTTATAATCCCCCTGTCTGAGCCTATGGATGCTGGGGTGGTGGAGGGGCTGAAGCGACTACTGAGACAGGTGCGGGGTGAGCAAAGGGTGTGATGGGGAATTTTCTCTGCTTAAATAGACCACCTTATAAGGTGGATGTGTACTATAGATGATTGTGGAGAGTGAACTATGTCATATGATGTGTGTCACATGATTGGATTGGCACATCTCGAGTTGGGGGCCTGAACTTGCTCGCAAAGATTTACTTGACTGTAGTTATTGTTTCATAGATTGCATGTTCACACAATAAAAGCTCAATATGAAACATTGTTGCAACAAAACAAAGGTGTTTTTACGCTGAAGACTGATTTCTGAAGAGTAAGTGATTCTATGAATGTTGCACCTGAGCCTGTGTCAGTACGATACTGTGAATTAAAATGAAATTGATAAGATATGTGAGGTATGCGTTCCACATAAAGACAGTTTAAGACAAAGGCAGCTGCAAGTCATGACCAAAGACATTTATAAAGAAGTGACCAGGACTCTATTATAGATCAGCTCAATGAAAAGTGTTTATTTTTTATTATCATATAAGATGTAGCTCCAGTTTTTTGAATCCGCTCTGCTGCAGTCTGAGGGGAAGCTGGGTCGTGAGCCAGCCGATCATCTGGCTGCTGTGGTCCACTATGAACGCTCTGTGTGTGAGTCTGTCAACAGCTCCTTTTCTTTGTTGGTCAATCTGAGACCAATCTCGACTGTGTCTCTGTGATGTTTGCCACCTCAGGAGGGGTTTGATTCTGGATGGAATCCTGGGACCACAGAGCAGGATTACACACTGGGAGGGAACATGTGGCCATTTTGAACTGGGGTTTATCTAACCACTGGCTTCTCTTCGGGGTACGTGAGGTGCCCGGAGACAAACACAAAGCCTCAGTGGCCATTAAAACCCAGCTCCATCATGAAGCTTGGTTGTGTTTTTGCCTAGTCTAAACCAAACGTGTCTTATACTGTAAGAATAAAAAACTTTTTGAGAATCACTGCATTAGGAAGCCTGCTCCGTGAGACTTTTCTCTGAGCACACTGCTGCTAGTCAGTCTTTCTGTGGAGAGTCATTTGTGGTGAGAAAATGTTTTTTGCGCTGGGAGCTTTCAGCACATGGTCTACCTTTTGAAGGATATTTTTGACTCCCAAATCTATCTTTCCGACAAATGAAACTGTGGATTTACTAATTGAGTTTTAGGTAACATTTTTGGACGAAATCTTATAAACACAAGAAGAGAGAGGGTGTTTGAGAAAAAAGCAATTCTTGAATTTTTTGCTTAAGTACTTCTCACTCCTGAAACCAGTCTGTTTTGATGCGTTCTCTCTTAGGTCCTTCTTTTCAATAAAAAAAGTTGTTATAGTTTCATTTAAACATTAACATACCACATTACAATACTCCAGGCTACATTGCATTCTGGTTTTGGGGCATTGTCGGAGAAATTAGCATTTTCTACTTGTACGCTGTTTCTTTTTCTCTATAGGCTCATTAATGACTAAAATACCTTTGCTCCTTGTGAAATAGTAACACATACATTTGATATTTTAGATGAATTCTGTTTAGTTTTATCTAATCTCTTCATATGGATTTTGAATATGCAGGTGAACCGTGTGTGGAGAGCTAAGGAGGCAGAATACATTTACTAAAACGAATAAGCTTTTTAATTGATCTGCATTCATATGCAAATAGCTGTTAATAGAGATGAGCCAAAATATCGTGTGGACCTTCAAAAAAAATCAACGTTTCTGGGGAGAAATGTTCGACACTTGCGATAAAAGAAACTTGTTAGATTGTAAACAGTGCGCGTTGAACAGAAGACAGATTCCTGGCCCAGATATCCTCTGTCTACACCGGCCGTTGCCCCCAGAGGCTAATTCCCCATCAGACAATGGTGGATGAGCTTTCGTTTGGCAATATTGATAATGCAATGGAAATAATCTACATTTGGTCTGTTACAAAAAGGCTCTCCACTAAACCCCAAAATGCATGGGCACCATTAGTGAATATGATTAACTTTTTCTGGATGTTTTTCCTTAAAAATAAAATATAACATCCTGAACAGTAGAAGGAGAAGGAAACTGCACCCCCATCATCCGCGGATCCTTTTGATTACCTCCACCAGCAGCTGCAATATTAAGTTTAACAAAGACATAGTGAGCTGTGAGTAATTGTGAAGGAAACTGCTTTTTAAAAGTGCATTATTGGCTTTCTGAAAATACCAACACTGTTCCTAATTAAGTCACTCGATTACAACTAATGTCAAAATATTTTGATTAGTGGATTTAAAATCAATTAAGTATTTCCAAACTGGCTGGGAAAACATCACATATATTGCCCTGTCACCTGCCTGACAGGGCATTTGTCTGTTTTTGCATAATTGCTTCCAGAAAGGCGATATTTTTGGACAGCATGACGCAAGTAAGCACAAACACAGTAATTAGTGCTTAGAAAACTGCAGGAAGCCAAGAGAAGAGGACGTAGAAGGAGGAAAAGGGACATTTGAAACCCCTATGTTGTTATTAATGTCACCGGCTGCACAAAGCATTGATCAACTCCAGGTCCATTGCAATAGCATTTAAAGGAGATATCCAGTGTTTTGCAGGCCTTTATTATTGGTCACTCACACAACAAGCTAAGCTAAGCTAAGATGTTCAGAATTAAGCCTGATAGGTTTGTGTTTCTTGGGAACTGCCACCAGATTTGGATAATTTTGCCGCACTCTACATCTCCTCCCAACAATATTGTTAGTGTTTGTAATAATTCATTTCTCTGTGTTCATTATTTAGAATTTTGAACTGTTGATCAGAGTTTTGTTTGTTACAGAACTAATTTGTGATTGAACGCTCAAATGTAAAATGTCATTAACCCTGATGAATAAAATAGCACTTAAACCATTAGGGGTAAATTCACAGAAAAGCACAAGGAAAAAGAACAGTACCAAGAATATTATTACTTACTGTTTTTCATAACCCCCTTTACACTGCCCTTACACTTGATACTGTATGTGGAACATGTGCAAAACACTTTTTATTACATACTTATATTTTAATACTGCAGGTACTCAAGGTAAAATAGCTCCTCTGGGTCTTCTTCCTCTTTTTCCTGTGTTTATTCTTTTTCATCCTCTGGCCCTGATTCTTCCAACCCACTCCCTGGAACATCTGCAATAACGTGCTCACCCACACTAAACAGCGAGCTCCTAAAATACATGAATCATCCTGGAAAGGACAGGGGCGTGTATGTAGATGTGTGTGTGTCTTTATCTCTGTTTATTGGTTGCTCAGTGACATATGAGAAAATAATTTGTTTTCATATGGGCCTGTTGGTGTGTGCGTCTCAGAGAAAGATTGTGTTAGTGAGTGTGTAGGTGTGTGTGTGTGTGTGTGTGTGTGTGTGTGTGTATGTGTGTGTCTCTGATCATGAGCTGCAGGGCTGTGTGGGCAGAAGCATCCTGTGCCTGGATAAATTGATTTCCAGAATCCAGATGCTAGGTGTGCGCTGCATGCCTCTGCAGCCATTTATGAACGGAGGTAAAATGGTTTATAGCTGTGTGTGTGATGTGTATGGGAGAGTGAGTGAGAGGGAAAGAGAGAGACAGGGAAAATGACAGACAATGTACAGTGATACTGGAAAAACGGATGTCTCTGTTTCCATCTTGAAAATTTTTACAACTGTAGTTTTACACATTGATAAAGTGATGACGGGAAGTGAATTATCTCTTGATGGAACCAATATTGTGCAGGATACACTCATGACTAGAAGTGTTAATTTGCATTTAATTTGTGTGTACATGCTATTAGGTCCCTTGTTTATCCATAACAATGAAAGAGAGTGAGAGCACACACACACACACACACACACACACACACACACACACACACACACACACACACACACACACACACACACACACACACACACACACACACTGACTTTGGGAATCACTCTTATCCAAAAATGACAAACCCATCACCTTCTTGGCAGGCAGCTGCACCAGTTTAGCATCTTTATTACTATGGGATTTAAAGAGCAGGTCTTAGCTGCATACAACAGGCTAATGATGGATGGTTGCCATTACATCTGTATGTAACCCCCCCTGTAATTAATATTGACTTTAAATCAGCCTGCATGAACACATTGTAATTGGTAACTGCGTTTCTTTTTCTTAAAATGTCCTGTGCTTTCTCATTTCACGACACAAAACCACCCGATTCCAGACAATGGGGTGAAAAGATAGTTACAGGTTTCAAATATTTACAACTTAAACTCCAGATCCATTTGGATTTAATATAAGTGGTAGAATGTACAATTACAGCTAAGTGAGTATAAATGGCTCTGTGAGTCTAAACTTGTCTGCACCATTACAGAGCTGAATGGGTTGTTCTGGACGCTGTCCAGTGCGTAGTGCTGAAATCCTCTCATTTTCTCCTACATTCCAGAGTAGCTCTTTCCAACCCCTTTTGGCTTGTGACCCACCGAAACAAAGCTGTATCCACCAGAGACCTTCTTGTCACAGACTCAGAGAATGGTCCAGGCAACTTTTCTCAGTCACATAAACTTGAAGAAAAGTTTTTAGAATTGCGATGAAGCAAAATCTACTTATACCCCTTGAGAAAAAGGACAACTGCAATAAAGTTTGGTTATACAGTATGTAATTTAAATATGTTATTTACCATTTTTACCATCTAGACGCACCTTAAATTTATTACACCAATTACAAACTGTGACACACAATTGAATTATGTTATTTTATCAAAATGATCAAGTAATATAGTAATATAAATTGCTAGCTTTACTGAATTTTTATTTAATTTAATAAATTTATGTGTTATCAATTGAAGTGATTTTTTAAGTTGGGTTACAATGTTCTACTTTAACTGTCCCAACTATCATGTTATACTGATATTTATTTCATTTTGATTCAACGCTCCACATTAAGTCTTAAAATGATATAGCATCCGTGCGTAAATGAGAGAGAGAGAGAGAGAGAGAGAGAGAGAGAGAGAGAGAGAGAGAGAGAGAGAGAGAGAGAGAGAGAGAGAGAGAGAGAGAGAGAGAGACAGGGCATCAGGGTTGCCAGCACTTGAGAGTATAAGTCCGTGCAGTGGGAGGAGAGTGGGTGGGTTTGATCGTATCTTCTGCTGAAGGCGCACACTGAAGACAAAGCACAGAGCTCAGCCCTCCTCTCCATGTGATGTTCAGCTGAAGGCGCAACATCTTACATACTGACTCTGTTATTCAGATTTATCTTCATTATATTTAAGCTGCATGGGCCGTTAAAGACATTTCCCCTCTGCCTCTCTGCGGGTGCTCACTCCTTCAGTGCCTCCCTCCTCAGACAGCTTCAACATTTGTGAAGTGGCTGCCTCACCCGGTCGGACCAGAGACCGCCTGGTCTCTGATCTGGTCTGCGGAGGCACCGGAGACTCGACGCGCTCCGTCGGCGCCAGGCTGTGCGCCTCCCGGATCAGACCCGAGCCGCTGCGCGCTCTCGCCATGGAGATGATGGAGGGGGACGTTATCGACAAGCTGGAGGACATGGCATCGGTGTACGACTTCGATCCGATCACCGGCAACATCCCCGCCACCAAAGTAGAAATCACCGTCTCCTGCAGGTGAGTTGTGTGAGCCTTTGAGGAGCTGAGGGAGCGCACAGGGCAGTCAGCAAAGTTCTGTGCGAAGGCTGCGTGCGTGGTGGCAAAGTTGTGGCAGCGCCCCACCCTTTGTGTGGGGTGTAGTTTTTTCAGGGAGAGCATGATCTATAATAAACTCAATCTATCAAATAAATGTAAAAAGCATATTACGTAGAGGAAAAGCAGCAGTTCTATTCATCAAGAAAGTTGTTAAATCATTTTTTTTTGCCAGCAAGACAAAAAGCTTTATGTTCATTTGTGTGCATGATGTGCAGATTCGTACATTGATGCATGTGTGCAGGCATTTTCTATTGATTCTTGTCAAATATAAATGGAAAAAAAGACGTGTGTGTACTTTGAAATGCGAACTCTTATTATTGGATAAGATCAAGCTCATCTGTATGGTGAGTCAACGTACATTTAAACCTGAGTGGTTTTTGTGGTGATATGCACGCTGCTGCTATATGTGAAGCACGCTGTAGTGTAACCACTGTCTGCTCTCAGCACTTTCACAGCACTGAGAGCCTCCTCCCTACCTCTGCTGAATTCTTTACAAAGTGCTGGATGTTAAAGATTCAAAGGTTTGCATCATATTCACACAGTGGGCTGCGTCCCTGGCCTCAATCTTACTCTCATTCTTTATTATTTTTTCATTCAAAGGTTTATTAGTTTTTTTCATTCAAAGAAATCTGCCTGCATCCAATCAATGTCACCACAGAACTGTCACTCCTCTTACCATCAGGGAAGGTTTTGAAGTCAAGGCTTCTCGCATCTCTCCCACACACACACAAACATTCCAGTGCTGGCATGTGTAAGCATCCCATACACACACACACACACACACACACACACACACACACACACACACACACACACACACACACACACACACACACACACACACACACACACACACACACACGTCGTTCTGCTCTCTGATGCTGGGTTTTAGGTTGGTGAGCCATCAGAGCAGCTATAACAAGCTGTGTGTGCATTATTGATGGGCTTTCTGACGTTCAGAGAAGCTCGCTGCCACATCTCTCAGCTAAATGTTTGATAAAAAAGGGGAAGGGAACCCTGGTTAGAAACGACTGTCTTTCAATTCACTGCATAAACTGCTCGTGTGGGAAATGGTGGGCGACAGTGGAGAATCCATTAAGGTGGAGTGAGGATGGTGATGATGAGCAAAGTGTTGTCGCCAGAACCCTGCATTGTTTTGGATTTTGCGTTGTCATTTTTATTTCCAGCTTGTATAGATGAGGCGATTGGGATTATATGCCTCAGTGACATGCAATTAAACACTATTCAGGTTAATGATGAGTCCTATTCTGGGAACACCCTGCATTTATGCAAATTTGTCATCTGACAACGCATGTGTATCTATGTGTCTTTGTGTGTGTGTGTGTGTGTGTGTGTGTTTGTGCTGAAAAACATATTACAGATGCAGATGCCTCCAACCAGAAAGAAGAGAAGTTTGAAGACGGAAACATTGATCACAGGGGAAGGGTCGATGCTTTTCCCTCCTGCTTCTCTGTAGCTTGTGTGTGTTTGTGTGTGTGTGTGTTAGAGGGAGAGAGGGTGTTCATGAGTGAGGATAGGGAGAAAGAGAGCAAGAGAGGCTGTGAGTTTGTCCTGTAAAAGTATACATTTCGTCAGATTCACACTTTCAGCTAAATGCAACTGATTATAATGGGATTAGTATGTGACACGCCCTGAACAATAAGGGGGGGTGTTTACTGGGATCATGCTTGACATAAGTGCGCAGCCTGATGAGCCACAAATACTCCTTAAGTGTGCAAAAGGTTGCTTTCATAACCCTTTACTCAAAATCTCATAAATACACTTAAGTTCCTGTTGTGTTTTAATAAATGTTTGATACTAGGCCACTGGGTCAGTCCCTCCCCAAGCAGAATAAATCAACAGTTAAGTCTGTCTGTCAAAATTCAAACACTTCTAATAGCAGTTCAAGGATTCCCAACTCCTCTCGATCCTTTGTACAGATGTTGTGTGAGTCACGTCCCTATTCAAGATAAAGAGGTTCCCCATTGAGTCTTCTTTGCTTTTCCTCCCTTTGTCCCCAATGCAGAGCGCACGCACCCTCGAAAAACCTTCAAATCATGGTGATAGTTGTTCCCTCCGGGCTAATACCCCTTATTACACAATACAACCCCCGTGCTTTTGACAGCATGTTATTATCAGAAGAGGGGTGGGTGGGAGCTGGATCAGTAAAATAGGGGGGGAAATGATAGGAATTGGTTTATCTTTGAGTCAGCAAGGGCGAGTGAGCGATGCAGTGGCAGGATGTTGCAACCAGTGTTTAGCGAAGAATATATTCATATGGAGTTACTCAGAATTTCAGGATTTGTATCCCCTGCACTGCCAACATGGGAGGTCACGGGTAAGCCTCGCCGAGTTTGAGCTGCCTGACCTCAACCATACTGTCTAATATATGAGCAAGCAACAAGAACAAGTCTTTGTTACACGTCATTAACTATGTTCATGTTTACCTTCACCTTCACATTGTTTGTTGCTTGGTTTGTATGTTGGTTTTGAAGGATGCGGTATTGTTCAGGGAAGAACCAATTTAATTTTGGTGCAGATTGATTGAATACAAGGGGACTGTTGGGACTTGGCTGTGGTATGCACTCTACTGAATGCTCGTTCTTTGCAGCACGTTGGTTTTGTTGGAAAGCCTGGCCTTCGGGAGATGTGTCAGAAATAGAAAATTGGAGAAACTGTTTGAAACAAGAGCAAGAAAAGGATTTGTTTTTTATTTTTTAGTCCAAAATCCAACCTGTGGTTTTTCTTAAACTGCTGTTCATACTCCCACTGGGCTTGTCATTCAATGGTCTTGATCCTGGAAGAGAAATGAAGAACGGAGGGTATGACTGGCATGCGGACAGGAGAGCAGAGGTGTTAATCCTACAGCAACAATGCCCCCAGCCGCGGCATTCCGTTTAAGCGCTTTGTTCAATCCCTCCATTATCATTCAGGTGTGAGTCGAAGTCTGCTCTCCTATTCCTGCCCCTAGTCAATTCAAACAATATAAAGAAGTACTTATGTGTCTAATGTGGTCACCATCTCCAGTCAGCTGCGGAAAGAGAGTGTCTGGCTCGTGAATTGAAGACTATGGGTCAATGGAGGAGCCCCAGCTGCTGAGAGTGATATTGATAAGCAATCACCTTACCTGGCAGTCTGGCTTCCTGTGTTTTCTGTAAGCCTGCACAGCCAGTGTCAGAAATCCACAGGCTTTCCCTCCTCTCGGTTCTACCTCAGTTTCT
Source organism: Pleuronectes platessa (assembly GCF_947347685.1). Lineage (NCBI taxonomy): Eukaryota > Metazoa > Chordata > Actinopteri > Pleuronectiformes > Pleuronectidae > Pleuronectes > Pleuronectes platessa. The sequence goes on from NC_070627.1 coordinate 18,121,742, forward strand.
GTAGCCAGGATTTCACTTTCATCCATGACTGCACCTCGCCCCCGGTTTGTGCATCTCCTGATTTATCGTTACATTTGAGTCGCAGTGGAAAGCTTCTGGTTCCCTTAACAAGAAATCATCTCCGTAGAAAACCAGAAGGACAATTAACAACAGTCGCCATTGTGGTGACAGTTTTTTCAGAATCCAATAAGACTACTCCAGCCATCTGGATGTGAATACATTCTGTCTTCTGCATGATGAACAAGCTGTCCAGCTGTTTTCCATTTTTTCGACTCCTGTCATATGTCATAGCTTTGTGCGACACTTTTCACATGAAAACTAGAGAAAGTAACAGTCAAATAAAGAGTTATCTCTGATAATAGATGATATCATTAGCAAGGGAATAAATGTCGTTTTGAGTTGGATCTGATTTTGTGCACAGTTAGGTTCAGGAACATTACCATAAGTCCTGGAGACTGGGAAGTGTAATGTCACTGCAGAAGACCACAGACTGTGTTCTACACGTGTCCTCAGTTAAATGAAATGAGGTTCATTATTTGTTTTACTGCCTGGTGTATGGGGACTTAAGGGATGTTCTTTTAAGGGAAAAAATGTCCTCCATTAATTCTGATTTCTTTTGGTTGGATGATCTTGTGCTTCCGGAAGGAAAGTTTTATTGTGGCAGATATTACTTGCAAGGCTTGGGAAAGAGGGCCGAGGTTTTTTCGTGCAAGACTAAGCTGTAAAATAATTGATGAGCGCTGCAACTCATCTTTTGGTGTTTTATAAACCCCCAAGGGATGGATGTTTCTGTATGCATGACACAAAAATAAAAGAATCAATCAATCAATCATTCAATAAAAAGTGAGCAAATACCATAACATGGGGCTTTTTGTTACAAGTCAAGAGCTGGAAGTGAACAGCAGGGATCCATCCTTGGATCGTATCCAGATTGCATTTGGATGGAGTTCACTTCAAGCAATTATGTGGCACTTCTGGCCTTTTTGTGGCCAAGACTAAATGGATGTGAGCCCAAAATGGTCCACTTGTGAAACAGGATTTTTTTGTAGGCCTTTTTATAATCTGGATGTGAGATTGGCCCAAATAGCACAACATTTATTTGGGCCACCTTTGGCCCCTTTGGTTGATATGTGGTATTACTGTGGCTGACTATGGCCCCGGATGGCAAACAGGAGCGAACCGCCCAAGTGCCGTCATTCCACGCTATATGTGTGTTAGTGTAATAGTGTGGGTCAAATCGGGGCCAAAGCAATTTCACTACGAGGATAGCAGTCATTAGGGCATTACCAGGTCAATACATCTGACAGGTAATGGGTGTGAGCCCTTCTAAGGACTTATATTTGAGCAGTAGAGTTTTAAAAATCAATAAGAAAATGTATAGGGGGTCAGTGAAGGGAGGCGAGCACAGAGGTGACGTGGTCAAGCACCTGCTCGCACAAAGGTGACAGAGCGATCACATGAGAGAAGCATTGGATTGTTCTTTTCTTGACTTTGTCATACCTCATCATAGAAATAAGGTGAAGATTGATTAGTCTACGTGAAAACATATATCAGAAATAGACCTAACAGTGGGGATATCGATGTGTCCACAGTGCAGATATTGTTGTTAGGATTGAATTCCTCATCTAAATGTCTGGATGCTCCGCATTTGCACCATCTGATACAGCTTCCTCTCCAGATCCGGGAGAGATACGACAGCATCTCACCCAGCGTAGCAAAGCCTGAGGGAGTTCCGACGCCAACACTTATCTGAGGCTGACGTCCGTCTCACTCTGTCACATTACGTCTGGGTGCGAGCACATTTTGGGGATGTTATGTGCAGCACCACATGCTTCATCACAGCTAATTAACCGTAACCAGAATGTGTTGGATGAAACCCGAGCATAATTATCCTGCAGACGACCCACCCAACACAGAAAGTATGATAAACCTCTCTCTGTCTCTCTGCTGACAGTAGTTCTGTCGCACAACACAGTGGGCACGCCGCCTGACATCCCACATCCTTACTGACTTTACCTGGTTAGGGGAAATTAGGTGTGGAGAGAGATGGAGGCGGGAAGGGAGGGTGCACGGTGAGGGAGCAGATAAACAAAGACAGACTGAGATGAGAAACATATTGAGGTGGTCATGCTCGTCAGTGCACAGCGACTAGAGGCCATGGAAGTGAGTTCATTAAGAAATGCAAATGCGAGCTTCAAGAGGAAGTCGGAATCTACAGACGGAGAGATTTAGTTTAACTATCTCCAGCAGCTCAGAGGCTGCAGGTGCGTCTCAGTCAATGTGATGCAACAATCGTGAGAAATGTGAGCAGGGCAGCGAACCAGAGGAAATAAGGAGAATGAGACTTTCAAAATAAACCCAGGTTGCCCAGGGATAGCTCTAATGATGATTGATTTTCTTTGGCCACATGGGGGCAGCGGAAACAAGTTGTGAACACAGCGCTGACTATCATCACTTTTTAATTTGCTACAGCGGCCTTGTTAGCGAACAGTGGCTTACATTTGCAGAAGTTATGCAGCAACATGGTCATTCATTTAGAAATGTAAATCCAACATTCACTCTCTTTCAGCTCTGCTCCAGTTTGTTTGGCACTTTAGCTGCCAAGTGTTTTTCAGCAGTCAGTCTCTAAGTCCATCTGTTTGCTGCTGAGTGGAGCGTTTACAGTGGGTTTTACAGATTTGAGCTGAAAACAGCTGCTCGCTGTGGCAAGAAAAAATGATGCTATGAGAAAAACCCACTGTAAAACTCTGTCCTGTCAAGAGGACACAAGCTGCAGACCAGGAACTTCTCCACCAGGACTTACTTACTTCACGTGGTCATTTGATACATTTTTTTAGTAAAGTTTTTTCATTTGAGAACACGAACAGCTCAGATCTGTAGATCCTTACATATCTGGTAAGCTATAATCGCTCAAACCCAATACGTTCGATAGAGATTCTAAGGGACTAACTGGAAGTATAGTAAATCGCCTAAAAACATGAAGATGGCAGAGATATGGGAACTATGTAATAACTATAGTAAGAAGTGATTAAATAACTGCTCTTTTATGTGAAAACCATTATTAAAGAGAAGAATATAGAAATCAATCTTCACCTGAGCTTTATAGGGGACCTCTGAGAAAATATTGGGTTTACCTTCATGTGAATATCTGGTCTGCAAATGCAATAACATTCGAAGATTTCAAACCCAATATGCCAGATGATTCCCAATTTAAAGTCTCACTCCAGTAGCCTATTACACCCCCATTTTCTTTTGTTCCTCAAATGACATATTCAAAAGGTTTGTCATGTAAATCTTCCCCTCATGAACTTAAAATGGTTTAAATGTAACCCTACACCTTCCTTCCTAATTTCACGACTGGGATATTTGAATATGCTAATATGGCCCCAGTGTAGGAGCTAGAGTGGGAAACCTGACCCGAGCCTGCTGGTTCTTGTCAGTTCTGGGTCACATCAGCTGGGCTATCAACTTGATTTATTTTTGCCCATAATGGGGGGAATCATTTGGCTCAGGTCTGGCTTGGACACAGATTGCCTGTGTCCCGTTCAGGTCAGCTCATTTAGCTTTTTAACAAGTTCGGTTGGGTTTAGACAGAAAATTGCGCTCCGAGCTTCACTCTAGTAGGAGCCTCTTCCAGCTTCTGAGCAATTTGACCAGACTGGATTCTTAGGTTTGTGACATCACAAATCCTGGTGGTTTCAATCGGTTTTCTTTTTTTCAGACTGCAGTGTTAACGTATAAATACTAAACCATGGTGCTTATATTGCCAAGAAGTATGTCTTTTATGACAAAAAAGACACAAGGGAGACATGTCAATATCTTTAAAATGTTTGATTTTTACCAGAGGGGGACTTTAAAGGAATGACCCTTTTGTGTGACCTCGGCCATCATCCTTTGCTGAAGGAACAAAACTCAAACTAATGCTACACATTAATATTTATTTCTGGGATTTTCTTATGAATAAAAAAGGGTTTTAGCTGCTTTAAAGGAAGTTACATTTCTCACTACAGAACAACTGGGACAACACTTGAAAATAAAACACTAAAACTTGTTATTCTTAAAAGAAATTTGAAAATAAATATATATATATATATATATTCAATGGCAATACTGTAATACTTTTAGAATGTAAGAGAGGTATTAGCTGTGTCATCAGTGTAAACATGCAGCAACAGCACAGGACTTCCAATATGGTGCAGCATGTGTGTTTGTGTGTGAAGTCAGCTGTGAGTAGGTTTGGGAGCAGACGGGCAAAAGTTAGCTCCAAGGACCACGGCCCATCCGCACCACTGAAGACTTCTCTCTCACTCTGACCTTCTCCCACACAGAGCCGGCCTCTTGGGGGCCATTACCCAAACTCTGGTGGTGGCAGCTCACCACCTTTCTGTTTCAACTCCTCTGCCTCGTCGGCAGGTCTGTTTGGCCGATGACCAGGAGACAGCTTTGTGGTCACTGGTGTGTGTGTGTATGTGTGTGTGTGTGTGTGTGTGTGTGTGTGTGTGTGTGTGTGTGTGTGTGTGCAGTCAGCTACACCAATGTGGTGCATTTGTGAGACAAATTAAAAGACTTTATGAAGCTCAGAAGCGGGTCCTATTAAAAATGCATGAGTTGCTGTTTCTGCTTAGAATTTTTTTTCTCTTTCTGCCCACAAGCTCCACAGGAAGCATGTTGTATGTTGGCGTGTCAGTGCTGAGCATTTACAGCATGAAGCACGCTCTCCTCCTGACCTGGCAGAACCAGTCAATTCTCTTCTACCCTCTTACCTGCTCACATCTTGGATGAGTGCACACAGAAAACATACTTTCTCAGCACATTTATTATCTTCCACAGCTCACTGCTGCTTTTTGCCTGAATATAAATTCCTTTATTTCCCTCGCCTTCTGTGCACAGATAGACAGACTGTGACTAATGCTTTTCTCTAAATCAATAAAGTGGACTCTGGGCATGTTGAAAAGATTAAATGTGCACATGTCAAGCACTCATATCCGCCTTTCAAATTAAATATTTTCCTTTCGCGAATTTTTTTTTTTCTTTGGCTACCATGATACTATGCTGATTTTGATCCGTCACTCCTCACCAACACCACATAATCCTCCACAGCCCCGACAGCAGCACTGTTCAGGCGTCAGCATCTGCCCACAGCGATGACTATAATCAGCTCTGTCAGCTCTGCTGCTGAGAACGAACTGTCTCCTTCCTGTAGCCATCAGACTTTTCCATCGCTCATTCTGGTATCAAGCTGTTGTCTCATATAGTTCTTACGCCTGGCGAGGCTGCGGTCGACACCCACTGAACGTAAGTGATGTTAAGTCCAGAGGAAGAAGGGCACGATCGCCACAAGTGTTAATGATGGCTCGCTGTCACGCTGTCTGCTGCGGCTGAGAGGCTGGAGAGGAGCTTTGATCTCTGCTCTCTGGCTGACAGGCCCAATGGCTGATTGGCAAGAGCGGAGGAGTCATGGGGAGACAAAGTCAAATTTATCAGTGAAGAAATGGGGTTGATGGAGGACGACCTGAACATGCCCTCTCTCTTTCGCCGTGTCCTCAATAGCTGAGAGGACAGTGAACAGATCAGAAGGCGAGGAATTAATTATCGGTTTCATCTTTGGACAGAGGGCTGAGGCTGATGTCTGGTGCCATGAAATATAAACTTTGCTTCGAAGCCAAGGTCAAAGATTGTCGAGGCATCAGCCAGTTCAGTTTCATCGGAGGATCATAAATACAAGCAAAGTTAAAGGGATAGTTCACCCAGAAATGAAAATTCACTCATTATGTACTCACCACTATGCCAATGGGACTCCAACACTACTGGAGTCTCAGAAGTAAACTTTGCTAGGCAGAATGAAGTAACTGGTGACCAAAGCTTCAGATGTAATAAAACAACAGAAAAAACACAACATGCCTCCATGCTGCTCCTGTGGTGTCATCCAAGTGCCTGTAAACCCTGACATTTATATTCGACTCGATACATGGTCTTTTACACAAGGTTTAAATTGTTAAGGGCCCAAAGAAGTGCAGTGTCGACAAATAGTATGATTTGGAAAACGTAAAACATTCAATATTAATCTAATCTATATAAACAGACCTCCTTGCAATCAGTGGGGGTGTGGCTTCACAGGCAGTCTGTGGAAGCGAATTGCATCCTTCTTCTTCTACGTCCTCAGTTAAATTACATTCGATGATTCAATATTTGTTTTATTTCACCAAATCGAAATGAATCAGGCATTCACACGTGTTGATCTCCATCATGTCAATAACATTCATTCAATCACAATACATCATTGCTCTTTTCAAGCCCCCTCCATCAGGAGTGTAAGTGACACCTTAGATGTGATTGACATTAAATAAAAATGATCTGGTTCTCCTTTTATTTAAAAAAACAAACTAAACTTAAAAAAGACGAAATCCCCAAATCTGAGGAAAACTTGAAAAATGTGACATTATTAACAACCCATATTCTGATTGGTTAGATGTTTACATGTCGGAAGCTAAAACCTTCAAAACCCAACCCTAAAAGCCACAATATCACTCAGCTAAATATCTACACTGATGTGAAACTTGCATTTAGGCAAAAAAATTCAGAAAACCTGCAAATTAACACATGAATAAAATGTGTGTAGTGGCGAAGGCCTTAAATCTTCCCTCAGGTCATGATGATGATTTATACATGATTTATCTTAATGTGAGGAATCCTGGGTCACCTGAATCATTTTTCTGACCGGGGTCTGACGTCATTTTCGCAGCTACTTCACAAGCATTTGAAAAAAGTAACAGTGGACTGAGGAACTGCTGTCAGACCAAAGAGTTGTTTTTTATTTAATTGCATGACTGGATTCATTTGACAGAACAAAGATAAGAGGCCACACCTCTGCAGGCACTCAACGTAACAGCGTTCGCCGCAATAGCAATTTTCTCTTAAAGGATGAGCAGATGAACAATGAACTGGCAGACTGGAGGTGGCGTCTCTGAATTAACACCAACCAGCTTCCTTATTGTTTGGTTTGTTGTTGTGAAGATTTCAGGGCAGGTTTCACTGAAGGAAGCCCGTGCAAAAAGGACACATACTGTCATGTGAAAAAAAATCATTAAATATTCTAAATTGCAGTGCTCTATACTTTGTTCTGCAATAAGTCAATGTTAGCTCTCTTAATATGTGTAATACGTCTGAAGTTGCATATAAGAACCCTGTCCAGCAGTGGTTGATCACTGGGTGATCCCTCTTTCAAGTGGTGACTATCTCCAAAGTCATCTCAAACATTCACCTGCCAGACATTACTTTTCTTTTCTCAAATATGAAGCATACAGGGCATTAAAGCTGAGCATCAGAACCTCCTGATAAACAAGACAGGTGGAGGATCGGTCATTTTTCTGCGCGAGCTAAACCATTGTGCAGCAGTGGAAGCATCTGTCCGCAGCAGTACAGGGAGCTTAATAGCTTTCAGTCAGAGCTATTGAGGAGAGTGAGTCGCAGCTGTGGACATCCACCATCACCTGGCAATTAGAGCGACGGGTCTTTTCCACCCTGCCCAGGACCCCGTCCACGAGGGCGGATGCATCCTAATCGAATGCTGAGATCTAATTTGTTCTGAGCGGCTGTGAACACAGGTAATTGGAGACTTCCAGCCGCTGGTGGAGCAACAGCAAGAATATTTATAAGTAAAAAAAGACTTTCAAGATAAAGTCTTGTTTTGGGGACACACAGCCGTCATTTGGCTGTTTCCCCCCAAAAAATATCTCGTATTCCAGAATTCACAACATTCTTATTTGCACAATTATTCTCTGCATGGTGCTATTGTGAATCTGTGGTGCTTCAAATCAGAAATAATATCCGGTGTGTTTCTTTCCGTTGATTGAAGCAATGAGCGGAAACATCAAGCTCGCTGCACCAAAGTCCCCCGAGCTCTTCACCAATAAATCTATCATGTATCCAATTTAACCACATCGAAGTCGCACAATGATCATTTGAGGCATCGCTGGAGCAGCTGGAGCTTTATTTGTCTGCATTTAATTCGAAATGACAAGAATTTTTTTGAACTGTGTCAGCCGATTTCTTGACACCTCTCAGCAAAAGCTCAAGATAATGACAGTGTTATTAATTCAATACTTTTTATTCTTCAGCCGAGACTGAGAGATGAATGAAATCACTCCAATGCCGCCACTGTTTACAATGACAGTTTCACCCACTGCGGGCCATTCAGCATCTTGTACTGACTGATGCTGGATTGAGTTCACTCGTCGCCGTGGATGTGATATCCTTTGCTTATTCCGAGCTCGTGGTGCTATTTCGGCTCTGGCTCGCAGCCTCTGAGCCACAGGATGGGCCAACTGGGCGAGATGGTCCTGTGTGGTGCGGCAAAGCTGGAAATGAAGAGTGTGTGGGTGAGGTGACTGGATTTGATTATGGAGCTACCAACACCCTGAGGGGAAACAGATAATGGATGAGTGAAAAAATGTTGATGTGTGTGTGTGTGTGTGTGTGTGTGTGTGTGTGTGTGTCTGTGTGTGTGTGTGTGAGTGTGTGTGTGTGTGTGTGTGTGTGTGTGTGTGTGTGTCTGTGTGTGTCAGTGCACAGCTTGTCCTCCTGGCTGGCTTCATAAGGCTGTGATTGCATTTATGATGGTTGAGGACAATTACTTGTTGTGGATTTGAATTCAAACAAACGACTTTAACGTTGCCTGTATATATATTTTTCTGTGAAGTCCCAAAACAAATCTTATCCTTCAAATCCCTTTTAATGTGTTTCTTTCTCGCAGTACCAGGAAGTCATTATGAACCTTCGAAATGCCACTTGTCTTTATTTAGAGCCTCTGTGGTTTATAGTAATATTGCAGTTATAATTGGAAAGATTGCCATAAGGCTTTATACATACATTCATGATTCAATGGTGGATAAACAACTGGGAAAAGCAGGCAACTGGTCGTTGGCCCCAAATACCAAGTCAGATTTACATATAAGATGGATGAGAGAATATCAGAAATTATTTAAAACATATAAATGGATAATAATACAGTGTCACCACCATAGGCACCTGAGCAATGGAAGAGGAATTATGTTTTTGTATACCCTGCTTTAGTCTTTATAAAGATAAAGTTATCATTATACAATCCCTGCAATGAAGGGATTCGATTTTAGCAGGATATCAATGATCATTTTACTAGTTTTAGCAGATGAAAAAAAAGGTGTAATAAGATATTAGACACTTTTAGAACACAATCAAGATAAGACATGTTATCTGTCTTGGTCCACTGAATACTTTCCAGCTTATTTCAATAAATTAGGTTAAAGTAGCCCTGCACTGATTTGTGAGTCAGACGGATATTCCCCAGCCGGCCCACTGACACTGCTGTGCATGTTCCCACTTCTCTCACACAGGGAAAAAACTATTCCTAACTGATAATGTGTCTGTGTGACAAGAGGACACTGGCAACGCCCGAGAACACAAGACAGTAGCAGTTGCACCGAGCAGCAGCAGCAGCAGCAGCAAGTTCTTCACATCATTAAAAGTAAAGTGGAGAATATCCCACATCTGTTTATAATGGATTGGATTCCAACAGATGTTGCTCAGACAGGTCAGCAGCTCCTCTGGCTGCAGCGTCTCACCCTCTCCTCTCATGCAGTCAGGTGCAGTTTACAAAATGTATGTCTAACATTATTTAATCTAATGACTATCAAGTTATTTTCTATATTCACATCAAATCTAAAATGACAGATAACTCTTAATTAAATCTCACTCTTAGGTTGAACTTATGTCATAAAGTTAAATTAACATGAATATGTTATTTAATTAAATTAATTAAGTATTTTAGGCAAAGCTAGTTAGTTTATTTGTGAGAACGGAGTTTCTATGGTTACAGAGACGCACTGTCTCTAACTTTCTCATTATTCCCACTTACATGTGTTCAAACAACATTTTTTATTTTCGCATTATAGAGCTTTGCCAAGCCACTCATGTCTCTTAAATCTCGCTGGAGATGAATCAAATTAAATCAAACTTCTTAAATGTTGTACCTTTCATACAAAACTGCAATACAATGTGCTTAACAGCATAATCCAAATACAGCAATATCATTGAAAATTTTAAATCATGCGTGAGTTTAATTCACCTCTTATTAATCAGACTTTGGATTAATATCTGAATTTAGCTGCCGAAGTGTCAGATGATGAAGTGCTTGTTTGACCTTGATGATGGCTCATTCGCCTGCAGCCTATATATCACCAATTTAGGCCACATATTTTCTTAATGTCCTCTCATCATCCATCTAGTTTTATCCTGTTGTTGACATGCATTTGGTTTTAGTAGCACCCCAGACTAACTCTAGACTTAATCCAAGAGGTTGGGTGGTGTAGAAATGCAGGAAAAGTATCTTCCCCATAGCCGAATAATAAGGCAGCCAATAAAAAGGAAATAAAAAGGACAGTGATAAATGAGCGGAGGTTATTCAGGGTAAATTAAAGTTTTTTTAACATCATAGATTCATCATAGCTTTCATAAAACTGTGCTGCATTACCCAGCACTCATCTCGCTTTCTCTTATAAACATATTACCCTGCTAGTTTCCCCACTGCTTTCTTTATGTCTCCTCTCCTCTCCTCTCCTCTCCTCTCCTCTCCTCTCCTCTCCTCTCATCTCATCTCCTCTCCTCTCCTCTCCTCGCCTCTCCTCCCCTCCTCATTCCTCATTAACTCCCCATCACCATCCACTTGTTCCTTTCATTTCGTCTCACCAGCGATGCTTTTTCATTCAAGAGATGTGAGGAGTGCCTCCATTCTACAATCAATCCTTGCATAAATGTCCTTGAGGAAAACACCCAGCCTCTTTCTGCTTTTTCTTAAGTGACGAATTGTCACTGCTCAATGAAAATCTCATATTTTCAAAATATCAATATTGCAGCACTTTCTTTTTATCATCTCGATAAAGTATTTATTATCAAAAGGAACCTGAACAAGGTTGTAACCTGAGAATTTGTAAAAAAATATGTTAAAACATATATCCATCAATACATAATGATGGTGTATATGTTTTCCAGCGACAGGCAACCACGTTTGGTTGTGTAACCTCTGTACCCGCGTCACATTAAAAGCAGAAAGTGTGGGTTGTATTTGCAGATTTCATAAAGCTCAGTTCACTGCATTAGGCAAATCAGCAATATGGAAACTGATATAAGTGACATGGTAACTCTGGGTTACATGCATGTTTCATGTGAGTCCCTCTATCATATTGGAGTTTCGGGGGTAAACAGTGTTGAAGCCAAATTCAATACAATTGAAGTTAATGGTGACCGCTTCTTCACATGTAAAAAAACAAGACAAAAATAACATTAGATGCCTCCATACTGCTCCTGTGGTGTCATGCAAGTGTCCAAGAAGTCTTCCCTACATCAATGAAGATGTAATTTGAATCCAGGGATTTCTTTTGTCACTCTCTTTAACATTGTGTGATTGGTTGTTTTTAACATTTTCAATGTTATCCCAGGAGATAATTCATCTTGATCTAGAAAAATCGGGCACATATGTGATCCAGGGCAAATTCAACCGTAAACATAGTGGAAACAACAAATGTCCACAATACACTTCCTGAAAGAAGAGCTACTCTTTTGACCTGCATTAGATTTCACAGGTGAACCTAATACCCTGCAGTGGTTCCTTATTGTGTGTGCTGTATGTACAGAATCCAATGATGAAACTTGTGTTAAACCTGCACATTTAGCTAAATGTGTTCTGCTCCGTCTCAGTTGTGTCTTTTCTATTCTCACCTACTCCCTGATTCTGCAGGTGAAAGATAACCAGTTCACTTCTACACCCTGTTGAGTTGTGCTGCGTTGGGTGCGAGCAAGAGGTGAAGCACAGAGCCTGGGCTCTATGTATACAGTGTATTCTACACCCACAAACTGTCCTCCTCGAACCGGAGAAACACGCCCTCGATGTTGACCTTTGACCCTTGATGCACACATGCATTCCATAGTCTTCTCAGCATTTACATTTCCAGGGAATACTGTGTTGGCAACAGTATTCAAATGGATGGTATAATGTGGTCCTATAGTTTCTTGGCTGCAGGCACAACAGTTTCTATAAGATTCTTCCAGCATCAGCCACGGTTCCTTTACAAGACACGATTTCCAAATAGGCATGTCATGTCCCAGCGATGCATAATAGATACAATACAGTGTGTATAAATACCTCAGTCAAGTAAAAAATGGATGAGCTCCCAAAGTTTTACTTATTAGCCCCCGGCCGCTTTTTAATGCTGACGTACTCTTTCCCAAGTAAAGAATCTCATCAGCGGAATTTGCATGTCTTGAAACGCCTCTTCAAAAAGAACCAGTCATCCCCAGATATTTATCATCCTTTTCTCAGCTCGCACTCAGAGAGCTGAGGAGCCTCCTGCAGGTTAGAGGGAACGAGCTAATTATTGTGGTTTGTGTCAGATCTCAAATAAATATGGTCGGTGTGTCTGTCTAACTGGCGCGTGCTTCTTCTGTCTCCCGGAGCGAGAGGAACTCCGTTACACTCTCGTCTATTTCTGATCTAATCTCCGAGGACTTTATCTCCCTCGCTCTCTCTTTCCAACTCCCTCTCTGTTTTTTCTTCCGCTCTTCTTTTTGTTACATTCAATTGTGTCTTACAACCCAGCTCTCTTGATTTCTCAAAGTCCCTTGTGCACAGCGGCGGCATACACACCTAAATCCTGCCTCTGCGGGTCTCAGATCTTTTCATAACCTCATTTACATAAGAGAAGTTGTGTTTCAGGAAGTTAGTTTGAAACCCCTTTAGTGTTGCCTCTCCCTTTGAAATGTATTATGTAACACCCAATGCAAATATGGTGACACATTTCAAATATTTCATGTTTCAGCCATAGTTGTTATAATGCCCTGGTGAAAAGCTGACTCGCATCCTTACAGGGATGTGAAGTAGAACTCTCATCTAATTGAAAATTCAATTATTATTGTAACATCCTTGTGACATTTTAGAGCAGTCTATTTTAATTGATCAAACATGTCTCTCTTTGCTCTGCAAAAAGCACTGACATCAAATTATGAGAGTCTTCTCTCAAGCTTTATTCCTAGTCAGAGGTTTAAATGTTAATATAAAAGGACTGTTTTTTACAGTAATTACCATTCCTGCAATCCTGCAAAAATACTCTCTTAAAAACCATCTGCTGAGTGAATAAACTTTTCTTCGACCTGGTTGAGATCATCCATGCAAGTTTTGTTGTATTGTAGAGGAGCGCTTCGCTTTGGGTGAGGTTTGTTTCCACATGTAGGGCAGAGCCGTTGTTGTCTTGGGGCTGGTGTGTGGGAAGGCATATGCTGTTGGGGCTGTTTTTGACACGGGGTAATAAAGCAGTCACTTTGATGAGGTTTTGTTTCAGCAGACCTAGTTTTTAATACACTCAGGTTGAGCGCCTGCTTGCTGCTGGGTTGGTGTGTGAAGCTTCAGACAAAGCTGCATTTCGTCCCCACCCATCTCCTATGTCTATACTGTGGGCTATATGTATGTGAGTGTACATTGTGAGTTGACATAGGGAATAAATTGGTACTTCAACGCACTCTAAATTCTTCATAAAAGCCATTATTTAGAAAAATTGCTCGAGGCTTGTGGAGCAAAAACAAATAAAGGTCAGTCAGTAACACAGCCCTGAAAAAAAACACATTGAGGGGGATGACATTACCTGTAGCCATACGCGAGCAGCCCACATGGTAAATAAAGCATAATGTTCACTTCCACAGCACTTTATCATTGTTGTGTATATACATTATTATTACAGACATCAGATCTATTCTGCTACTCAGTTTCTACGCATACCTGAATACTTACATACTCTAATTCATACCCATCATTCCCTCTATGCCAAACTCAGCACTAAAGGCCTGATGTGGATAAAGTCAAGGCTGCAAGATGTTTGAATGGAAAATCCCCCAAAGTGTTGATTTAAGGCAACTTAACATTTAGAAGAGACAGCAAATTGGAAGAATATTGGAAATGCATTAGGGTATCGACTTTACTGGGGAGCAGGGGAGAAAGAAAAAGTAAAAAAATAAGAAAGTATATCAAACAGATTCAATTTACCCTGTTCATTTTTCCAGCTGTTGTATTATAAATATAAAATTGAAAGACAATCATCATTTATATGTATTTATATGTCCAGACTGTATTTATCATGGATTTCAAAATGCATTTTATCATTCCAAAATGTTAGCACATTCATAGATTGTGTATAAAGATGGGTGACGCGTCTCCACTTCCTCCCACTATTCAGAAATTAAGCCAAAATACTGTGAACATTGCCATCTTGTGCATGTGGAGCCAGAGGATATGGATCCCTATTGTCAAGGTCCCATTGACACATGCGCTCGACCACGCCCATGACCCACAGGTTAACACTGGGAATAAGGAAGAGGGCCTGCCTGACCACAGCATTCTGTCTCACAAAGTTACTGTAGGAGCTTATTGTGGAAATGATCCTGATATTTAACTACATCACCATAGCAACACAGTTTGCCCATGCATTATCTTCTGAAGAATTGGAAGTTTCCTCAGCAGTTATCTTTCCAAAGAGATAACACCACCACTCTGAGAAAACCTTGAGGGCCAAACGGCAATAATTCACTGCACCTCAAGCTGAAAATGACCTGCTCCCTTGAGATATAAAGAAAATATACTGTATTCGATTCAGATTGAGACATTTGTGATACCCTAAAGAAAACATGATTTATTGTGAGTGGCAGTTTCAATATTCTCTCCATTAGAAGTAATTAGATTAGATGTGTACTTTTAGAGATAGAGTCTATGTACTTCTGGTCACAGTCAAGAACTAGGTAACAGAATCAATGCTGCACAACAAGGATCAGATTCTTCAGAAAATCTATAAAAACATCAATGAAACAACCCTGCTTTATTAAAAAGTACAAATATTAGTTTTACATGCAATAACAGTGCATGAATCCAAATGTTGTTCTTACAAATTTACATTATTACGTTTTAGATTTGATCACTGCAATAAGTGTGGACTTGCAAAAAGCAAATTAAACCGGCTGTGGTCTAAAAATACATGTGTTGACTGAGTGAATGTTGGGAAATAAAGAGCAGCGGCACAGGGATGAAAGCAATTCGAGGCTACGTTTAACATAAGAGATAATGGAGAGACCATTAAGAGGGATAACACGCAGCCGCCAGATAAACAGGAGGTGGAAATGACAGAGACAGAGAGGAGGCAGCGGCGCGTGACATATCTGGGCTGATTCATTTTGGCCCGGAAAAAAGCTGAACTAAATTAGCAAAGAGAGCATATTGATATAATTGGTGGAGTGCTTGCATGTTCTGGTGGTAATGTTTTCACATAGAGTCCACATTGACTTAACACACACAGACACACACACACACACACAAACACACACACACACAAAATCTGAAAGATAGAAATGTCAAATGTACAATTGAGAACATTGCTGTTGTTCTAATGAGTGAGGTTATTAAAATGAACCAGGAGACTCAAATGTTCAACCTCAGTGTCATGACTCATTCCACAGATGCACATGCGGGTTTGGAGGGATCAGAAATAATGTTCAAATTCTAGAAAGTGGGATATTGACTCCCTGAGTGAATCCCCTACAGCCCACAGCCTCATCTTTTTGCAGCTTTGCTTTGTGTCATCCAAGAAAAATCTTTAATTTGCGTCTCCAGCGTGGTGACATACAGGTGGGCGGCTGGTTTTAAAAATGTCTCTGACATTTACCCGTTTGCTTATAAGTGGGTTTTCAAAAGACCCAAGTCAGACTTGACACTCGCTCTTTCTGCTCTCTTCTAATTTGTTTGATGAGAAGTGCCGAGCTGGCAGCTTCGAATGTAAAAATATAAGAGAGGAAAGGTCAGGTCTCACACTTTCTTTATTAGAATTAATGTGTAATTTTTAGAAGATGTTAAAAATATAGCAACCACCTTTACAGTTACTGTTTTCTTGATAAAAGAAAGAGGAAAATCTATCTTCCATCTCCTCTGTTCTGGAGAAACTGCCTGCCAGTACATCAGCTCTCACTCATATGTAGCAGTCATATATGAAACAGTACAAAGAGAGAATTCTCAAAATAACAATGTCCACTTAAATTAGGAATCATTTTTTTATATAACGTTGTGTCCAAGATGTCCAAGATTCTTTCCTTGGGTCATTGTGATTTCCACATTCTAAGACAAATTGCCATCAACTAAATAATTGCGATAAGAAAGTGAAGTTCAGATACTAATGTAACTTAAACTCACCAAAGCTCACTTCTGGAATTTTTTGTTTGTTTTTTAGTTGAGGTCTCTTAAGTCTTCAACTAGTTTTCACTCTTATATTTTCTTCTGTTTCTACACAAGTACTGTTAAATCTCACCGTGACCCTACTTGTTCAAGGACTCACCTGTTCTGCTGAGCGGTGACATTTAGCCTGCAAATGTCAAAGGCAGATGGGATATGGTGTTCCTTACAAGCACATTGAATAAGCTGCAAATTACCAAATATAAAGAGAGCGACACGACACACTGTTGAAAAATGCTCTGTCGTCTCCAAATATCAAAAGGAAGTTTTCATACTTTCGGGAACAATGTCATATGTTTGAGGTTTGTGTTTTGTTTGTAAAATGGCGAGCACCTCTCCCACATTGTGAAGCTGGACATATAATAGAAGATAACGATGCTACTTTGAACTGCAAAAAGCAAACAACCGCATACTAGTAGAGAAAGAGCTAGACATTGTTCTCATAGATTTTGGCTGTACAGCAATCTACAACATTTCTGATGTGCAATGTGGCCCAAGATGCTTGATGACTCACATTAAGACAATAAAATGGAGCAGAAATAAATTGGTCTTTCTGTGTTATATCTGCTAATGCTACCTTTGAGAGCTGTACTGGTGGGTTGGTGAATGGAAAGGGTCCAACGATGTATTTGAAAAAAAGGCTCAGTAAATAAAACTGAACAAAGCACCCGATTAGTACAGAATACATTCCTGATACATTTTTGCTCATTAGCTTGACAAACTGAAAGATGCATTTGCAAACCCCATTTGCTCTGCTGGAGCTTTTGGGTTTGCAATATTTCCGTTTCAGGGCAACATTACTTTTAAAGTCAATGTGCAAGTCACTGCACTCATTTGTTAATTTAATTGTCTTGCTTTCAAACCAGCAATCCAATCATACTTTTCAATTTAGCTCAAACTCATTGGAACAACACTTCTGCGTGGAGCCTAGGACACTTCAATCACAAGCATTTCAACAATAACAGAACTAGAGCTACGGCTGTTTGTAACCTGTAAAATACAATAAAAAAAATACAAGATCTCACTACTGCATGTTTTTCTTTTTTATTAGTATCTTGTCTTGTGTTTATGATTGCTTTGAAAGAGAGACAGAGAGAGAATGGAACATAGGGCAAGAGAATAGATTAAAATAGATTGAGTCTGATGAAAGAACATGGCTGAAGATTTATGTCAGTAGAAACTGTGGAAGAAAATGAAACAAGAAAGAAACTGAAAGGAGAATCAGAGAAGCCAGCAGACTTTGGTGTCTTGAATCAGGGCTCTCATGTCACTGAACAAAACAAACAAACACAGGAAGGGTAATAGTGTTTGTTGCACAGGAGCCCCTGGCAGGTTTTCTGAAAATGTCAAGGATGCATGATGGAAGTGTAACACGCACACACACGAAACACAGGTGTCGGTCAGGAGGACAACATATTCATAGAAAGCGCATTAAAATATTGTCACAGCCCAGGAAGAGAGAAAAAAAGATGGATTGGGTAAGTCAAGAGGAAAATACAAGAAAGTCAGAAAGCAAAGAAAATCGTATTGGAAGGAATTCAGAACCTACACACAACCTCATGTGTGATGTCAGTCAGTCAGACAGAGCCAGAGACTGAATATAATTCACATGTGAGCTGAGCCAAGAATCTGAGAGGCTGGAAAGCTCTTTCAGCCTCGGTCTGCGTTAGCTGGGCTCTCATCCATCATATCTTACATACTTTAAAATGGTAAAATGGCAAAATGGTAAAATGGTAAGATAGACCCATGTACACATTTTCTAAATAATACTGCTTGGGCCAGAATGTTTAAATACAAACTGCACCACATGAAACAACTTACAGATACTATTTCAGACAATATTTACTGAAAAGTATGAAGGAGTCATATGGTTAAACGTATTGTTCCCCCTTCAGCGTGTCATTCTTTTCCTGCATGAGCATGTTTCACAGATTGACAGAGTCTGCAGGGCGAAGTGGGACGGAGCGGAGGAAGAGCAGCTAGTGTGAAAGAGATCGCTGACAATTACCTCTTTGGTTTTTTTTCCTTCTCACATCACACAACCCTACAATGTTGTACCCCCAGCCTTTCATTGAAAATCAATACTGCAGCCATTACTCAAACTTCAGGCTCAGAAGATTCCTCTGAAAGTGATCTGGTATATAGGTCACCTACTGAAATGACGGCTGCTGACAATAACTGTCAGAATTGATAGTAGCTAAAAAACTATCAGTCTGGGAATTAATGATCACATTCAATAAACAGAGAAATCCACATTTTGATGTAGAGATCAAATCTGACAAAATAAGCTTATCCTTCATTTTTTTTTTTTGCTGTGGTATAAAAAGTGTGAGGTTTAACATGTCGTCACAAAGCAGGAGGTGTGGCAGGTGTTTAGAGGCCAGAGAGAGAGATTCAGTAAACACACAGACATGCTTGTAATCAGGCTGCCATTGTTTGAGAGATCAACAATTTTCTGCACTGAAATGTCTCCTATAACCGACTGAGGAGCCAAGTGGGACTATTGATTTAAACATCTGTATCAACACCGCAAGGTCTTCATCATAGCACTGTATTCTAGCTTACCCTTTCCCTTTACTGGACTTTATAAAGGTTACGAGTATAAAACTGTGCAGATAAACAATAGAAACGTTGCATTATGGAATATAAAGGACTGGGTACAACAATGTTTGTGTTAATCCTTCATTTTTGATAAAAACTCTAAAGTTTGTTTTGTTGCACTTGTTAGGGTGAGTCAACAAAATCTTGCCTATTAGTATCTTGGGTTTTGTTGCCCTCCAACAAAGTGTAGCACCACCTGTGCACCAATTATTGAGCACAGAGGAAGAATCATCTTGGATGCCATTAATAAAAACACAAAGAACAAGTGCAGTTTCTTTGGTACTTTAATATAAAGTCTTTGCGTACCCATGAAACACATCCTAGCCGAGCCGACCACTGTGAGGTTATGATGGAAATCTTTCTTTCCTCGGGTCCAAACTTTGTTGAGTTCCCTGTTTTATTTTGAAAATTCACTACATGTATCTTGCCTTGATTTTACTTCCTCTGTGTTTGTGATCACATGTTTACACCTGTGTGTGCTCCCCCTGCCTGTTCACTTCCCATGTGCTCCCTTGTGTTTCCCTGAGGCTTTTTCTCTTTGGATTACACCTGCATACCTGTCTGCCAGCCAAAGCATCTGTTAGCCTGTTTATTCTCATTAAAATACCTCCCCTTCCTTGATGTGTCTTTGTGTCCTGAATCCTTAAACCATAATATTATGAACCGTGGACCCAGCAGGTTGTTTTCTTTGAAGATCGACACTATGATTTCGTTTATACCTTTTTTTTGGTGCTGTTTTCATGTCTACATAAATGTGTTATGATCTGCATTTGTCATTAAGTGCTTTATGAATGAATGGACACACTGGATTTCCAGCCCGTCTCCTAGTGTGCTGCACTTCAGTCGGCTAGCCTCCGTCATGCTAGCCTTCAGCATGCTGGTCACCAGTGTAGGCCTGATCCTGAGCACTTTCTTTGGGAGCTTGTTTGGAGTCAGCCGGTAACCCAGAGCCTCCACTGCCGAGCTAGTCACAACCCCCACTAGGAGCTTCATTTGTCTGTCCGCCTTATTCTGCGTAATTCTAATAACCAATATCCTTTTCTTTCTTTGAATAGTCATCTTATTTTTAACCCAAACTATGACATTTCCTTGAAACAAAATATCCCTGAACCTAAGTAGTCAATGACCATAAGCTGACTTCAGAACAAAACTATCATTAGACCGATGTTCTGTGTGTAAATACAGGTTTTTTCCCTCCTCTTGTGCTGAATGTAGGATTGCATCTAAGTTACATTTCCATCTATTAGTGATTTATTTTTTCCCGAGCAACTTGCGAGGTGTCATGCAAGCCTTTGATGGTATGTGCCATGGTGACAAATCTCTGGAAGAGAGAGAGAGGGGGCTCCACAGTCACTTCAAAGAGTCAAGCTTTGCATGTTTCATTTGAATCTGCGATCAGTGGAGGGAAGGTTGGAGGTTGACAGAGGAAGAAAAATGAATGTATTGCGACAAAAACCTGCACACATCGTAACTACAACCTATTTACTTCCTCCTAAATGGTGGAAACGAGCTGCCCAATGACATCAGGGCAGCAGAAAGTCTACACGTCTTCCACCGCAGACTAAAGAAACATCTCTTCCGACTAAACCATGGATAAAAGAAAATATATACATATATATATAAAAAAAAGAGCAGCACTTATGTAGCACTTAAAAGGCACTTGAATAAAGCACCTGGTAGTTTGGCTTTCTCGAAGAAAATTGTACTTTCTCGATTCTTGTTGTTCTGGGTTTGTACCCTCATGGTTAAATGCACTTATTGTTAGATGATTTGGATAAAAGCATCAGCTTAATAAGCTTAAACCAGAGTTCTGTGAATATAACAAAATAAGGTTCTAAAAAAGAATCTTAAACAGCTCTGTGCCGTTTCTAATGTAATAATTTCAATTACCAGAGTGAAGGCAAGTATTTGAGCTTTGAGATTGCGTTTGAACTGTGCAACATATGTATGGCGTAAAGTCAAAGTGAAAATGAAATAATTGAGCTTAAAAGTGCCATTTCTCCAGGATTATCTTAGTCTCCTCAGGTCTCTATGATAGTGAAATGTCATTATATCTAACAATTGTTTCTCTCTTTATTTTCCAGAAACCTGCTGGATAAAGACACATTTTCCAAGTCAGATCCATGTGAGTATGTTGTAGAGGCTGCAGGTGTTGTAGTTTGTGCTCTTCTGTCATCTCTTCATCATCTCCCGCTCGATTAGTTTTTTAGTTTTTGTGGATTTTTGTTTTTTGGGCCATGTTGCGCTGCGATTTGGGAAATCTATGTTTTGCTCAGAGGGCCGTGCATGTTTGTTCACTGAACTGAGGCTCTTACACTGATTTCCCATTTGCAATCTTCCTGCTGTCCTCTGATCTCTCTCGCTCACTACCCTCTCATTTTCAGATTTTCTGGCAATTCTTTCTCTTTTTTTGTAATACTTTATCTCTATGTTTCCCGTATTTTTTCACAGTATGCGTGCTCTATACTCAAGGTGTGGAAACCAAACAGTGGAGAGAGGTGAGTGCCCTCTACACGTGCACACACACACGCACACACACAAACAAACACACACACACACGCACACATACACAGCTACAACGAGCACATGGTGAGCACAGCAAGAACTTAATTGGATGTCCTTTCATCTTTTTTTATCCGGTTGCAACTGTGTGTGTGTGTGTGTGTGGGTCTGTGTGTGTGTGTGTGTGTGTGTGTGAGTGAGTGTGTGAATGTGTGTGTGTATGTCTGAGCCTCTAGTTAAGACGAATTTTCACTGTGAAACATGCAGTTGTTGGCTTTAAGACTTCATTAAAGCTGTTCAACTATCAGTTGTCTGGAAATGCCAGGAAATATTCACTAATTAGAGACTTCAACCAACAAAGGAAACCCCCCACAGTGTAATGATCAATACGTAGGCTTTTTGGAGACTAAGCGGCACACAGGGGAGGCATTCAACCAGCTCTTACTGTGTCTTGTTTGGTTTAGTGCATGAAGTCGAATACTGTCCATGTTCTCTGTTAAAAACATTACCATTCTGTTGGTTCATCCATTAGATTTCTCTCAAGGTAAAATAAACCTTAAAGGATTTCCTGTGACTTAAGGAACTAATACAAATACTAATATAGAAGAAATCTGTATCTTTTCTAAACATTAATGTCTTCTCCAACTGTGAGTAGTCGTTAAAACAACTTAAAGTGGGTTAGGAGTTAGGGGTTAGATTTTTAATTAGTTAACATGCCCCCCCTCGTGCATTTTTATATGACAGGAGACATATTTTGAGCGAAATAAGTATTCAACCTCATGGCTGAGTCTCTCCACCTTAAGGGAACCTTCACGCATATGCAAATGCAGGTGAATAATGCGGGTCAAAGTTCACCAAAGCTGAACTTTATGCAGAGCCGATTTGCCTCGCCACAGGAAGGGAATGTATTATTCGCCTCCTTGCTCGCACAGATCACACGTGAACAGGAGGTGAAGGGTAGCAACTGTTGGGGGGGGGGAGGGGGGCATATCAGCATATTAATGTCTATGAAATGAGGAAGGAATGTGTAGTTACATTTAAGCCAAACTTTTCATGACTGGCCTTTTGAATATGTAATTTTGAATTAAAATGAACAGATCTTCCCCCAGGAGTCATTGCAAATGTTGTCAAACAAAGCACATAATGAAAACCTTTACTCAACCTTCACCTTGTCAACAAATCCCTTTACAGAACGAAACCAACCACTCTTATAGAAAAGCCACTTGTAGGTCCCACAATGTCGAATATGAGATTTCCTCGTCTAATTTGTCTATAAGGCTGGTCTAAGAGATAAGTGGATGCTGCGAAAGCATCAAAGCGGTCAATGAAACACAGAAACAAATGCCCACAGCTCATATTCGGAGACAGAGCTTTTAAAAGAGCCATCATAGAATTGCCCTCCGGGGACAAATCAAGTTATTTTGAATTGAATTGAATCAGCGCTTGTTTGATGTGACAGTCACCACCCTCAACCATGTGATTTTAGTGTCCATGTGGGTGATTCTGTGAATAAATGGAGCTTTGAACACAAAAACACACACACACACACACACACACACACACACACACACACACACACACAGTCATATGAACACAAACATTTGAAACATCAAACAAAATACAACACAAACTAGAAAATATCCCACTCTAGGGCTGTGCTGGGGAAATGCATATACTCTGTACATATGCATAAGTACATGCAGCTTCCCATAACAGAATTTAGACATATTTAAAATATCTGGGGTCAGCCCTTATGTTTGGTGCAAAATGTCAGTGCATGAGAGTCTCCACATATGTTATTTTTAAAGACCTGGTTCACTTTGAATGTGTTGTTGATCATAATTTAATGTAAATCATTATATACTCATAGTTATATAGATGACCCTCCTCTGTTACTTGTGCTTCATTATTACAAAACAGATGGCTATGTGGGCTTTTCTTAAAATGTATCAGAGGGACCACAGTGACTCTGTTGTGACTGTGTTTGTGAGAAACTGTGCATATGTGTATGTGCCTCCTGCATAGTCGTATGCATATGTAAAGATGATGGTATATATAACACTATATATTAAGACACCCACATGGTGGGAAGGCAGGCTGTTAATCAAATCAGCATAATGAGTGTCTCACATTTATTCTAAAGCCAAATTTCAATAAGTTCCACCATATCGACAGATTTCCTTCCAACAAATCATTAAAACTCTCCTCCTCCATCATGTTGTTGAGGGGGGATGGATATTGATGTGACTCCAGGTGACACTGTGGGAGCAGGCCATGCAAAGCCGAGCAGGTGACTCACCGGGGACCTTGAGACTTCAAACAATTTCTTGACAGGAGCACTTAGCACTGCGGTCAGGCCTGGGTCACATAACATGCCGTTTTCCTCTTCATGCCCTTTTTTTGTTGTGGAAGCCATCTTGTCTGTCATGGATGTATGTCGTTTTTAGTGTTTTTGTTTTTTTTAATAATCTGTGTTAGATCATAAACCTTAGTCATAAGGGTCCTCTTCCTCTCCTTGTTACGTGCGCTCAGTCTCTCCTCTAAAGTAAAGATCTGTTTTTCTTCACTTGGTTGGAAAATACTTTGAGGCTGATTTTAAGCTTGTGTTGCTTGGATGTTTCATTTCTTTTTTCTAGAAGTTATTTTCAGGAGTTCTTTAAGTGTAAAATATGCCGCATATCCACAGTGCAGTGCCGAAAACATGTCTCAGTCTTTTGTTCTAGTACTTGAACAACTTTTCTCAGCATCATGCTTAATACTTGATTTGTTGCTCCATTTAACCCACAGTAAAGACTAGGGTGAAAGGGATATAGGGAATTTAACAGGAACTATGTAATTACTAAAATTCCTTGCAAACTTAACCTGGTGGTTTGTAATATGTAATGGACAGAAACTGATTAAAAAATCCTCAACACTCACCATTTTAATTAAAAAGAGAAGCACTAATGAAACTAGGGGAGGAATCGTAACAAAGCCCTGTAATCTTGGAACTCAGTTACAGCTAATTATTAGCCCGCTTAAAAATAGTAGAGTACAATTTTATCTATATTACCCAATTTCAAAATTCACAAGTTTGCCTCAAGGAACTTAATCTGTAGAGCATTAGAACATCGTCCGTCTGCACACCCTCAAATGAGACGAGGTAAAATAACCAAAAGATACAGATTAAGTTTGTTACTGTAGGTTTTTGTAAGAAGCATTTAACGTCACATCTCAGCGTTGAGGATTTTTCTGTTAAGTCCAAACCAAATAACAGGTGTGAAGTCCAGGCCAGCGGACTAAAAAAAGAGTAAGTCTAGGTCTGGATCAAAATGAACAATGTTTCAGTTCATATAAAGTATGAAAGTTTGGACTTTCTGACCAATTGCAGGAAGACAGCATTAAACAATAGAAGAAGAAGAATGAGTGGAAGCTTAACCGGTCACTTCAGAAAACAAAGTACCCAGACTGATGTTGGTCGCCTGATGTTGGTGATGCCGGTCTCAACACCAGTATCCTATTACAATGGCAACTTTCTCCATTCAAATAGAAAACAAGGTGACAACGTGCAGACGGCCAAAAAACCACAGTGTTGACAACAGTTGACAATAGTCTTTATTCTTCTCCATAAATTTGAATGATCAACTGATCAAATGTATCAAAGACATGAACCTTGGTTTTTAAGACCTTGATCCAGACTTTCATGTGTCCGTCTTTTATATCAAATCATAATGTGAGGGATTATTATGGCCTCAGAGCACAACAATGGTCCTGGGGACTTAAAACAGACCTCATTCATTTCACCTCCATGTTTAATTGCAGCACAAAGCCGCAGCTCACAGCCAAGGTAAAATAAGAAAAATCACATTTTGGAAAACAGCCGCATGAGTAGTGCACTGCTGTGGTACGAGAGTGGAGTATTGTTACGAGAGGAGAAAATGGTGAAAAGCTGTGATTAGATATATGACGCTTTAGAGAATGAGAGAGGGAGATGGCAAATTTACAGTTGCTTGAGGGAGATGTGACATGGTTGACCTTTTCCCTCTTTCTTCCAATTTACTTTTAAGTGCATGCTGCCATCTCTCTCTTTCTGTCTCTCTCTCTCTCTCCCTCTCTCTCTCTCTCTCTCTCTCTCTCTCTCTCTCTGGTGCATCTGTTTGTTTCTATGCATCATATATAATGTGTTCACAATCACAACTCTGGCTCAAAGCTCTACCAAACTTTGGGAATCATTGTCCCATGAAGCCACACAACTTGTGTGTGTAAGATAGAGGATTCCAGCTGGTTGTGCGGCTTTCTCTCCTCCAGCGACCCCCACAGTAACCTCAATGCTCTATCTGTCATGGGGGATTTTCAGTGTTCATCTGGTTTCTCTCTTTTTTTATCTTATTAAAGCACCCCAGTGCATAAAAAAAATGTACTCCAAATTCACACAACCATCATATACTTCTCTTTGAGAACACTAGACTCCACCGAGCTCATTATATCAGCACTGTGTCACCATCTACTGAACATGGTGCAAGGAGGATAACACTCCATGTTAACCAGAGAACGATACAGGACACTCAGATGACACAAATCCCCGGCTCTGGTTCCCTGATTCTCCAGGGAAGAAGATAATTAAATCTTTTGTCAAGTTTGGAACAAAAAACCCACAAAGGTAATGAAGGATTAGACTTGTGTGTTGTCATCACTCTCCTGTGCTCTAGCTTGTATCTAACGCCATGCGCCCGCTGTGTGTGTGTGTGTGTGTGTGTGTGTGTGTGTGTGTGTGTGTGTGTGTGTGTGTGTGTGTGTGTGTAAGTGATCTATTCTGTCTGTGGTTTAAGGATATGTTCACATTTCAGTATGTGACACTATTGGTCTCTATTGTATCTTTTATAAGCCTGAAGGGTTCCGTTTTTCCATATGTTCAATGTGTGTGTAGTGGTGTGTGTGTGTGTGTGTGTGTAGATGTTGAGGGTGGAGGTCAGAGACTTTATGCCAGCTTCTCATTAGCAGGCTCCAGCATCCCAGCAGTATCTAATGAACTCTGCAGCACAGTATTGTCTCCTCCACTCAGCAGGGAAATCACATTATGGAGCTCATCTTTGGCTTCACCCGTCTCTTTTCCGTCGTGTGCTCACAGCTTCATCAACACCTCAGAGTCCTCTCCAAAGCCCGGGTGCACGACACACACGCTAACACCAGTGTCTTTATCACCCTGGCTGGTGCTAAATTGAAGAATAACATTTAAATTCTGTGTAAGAGAGGTCTCAGAGAACATGTTCAGTTCAAGGAGGTGTTCCACATCATGTAACATAACGGTATGGAATAGCATCAAACAAGGTTTTGTTTATGTCGTTTTTTCTACACATATTGAAAAGGCGGGGTTTGCTCTCACATCCACCTACAGTATGTGCCATACACGTTATGGAAAAACAAGATGGACGCCTACTTGAATTGGCTTTTGTGACATTTATGTAAATTGTAGGTAGATTTCCAATGAAATGAAGCATATTTGTGTATGAATGGAATCAAGAGTTAGCACTTTATAGTTACACTTAGTATAGAGTGTAGTTTATTAGAATAATATCCTTATCTACCTCACTGGGAGCTATGTTTCTGTGTTACACCAGACCTCAATCTTTCCATAACATTAATTTAACCAAGGGCTGTCTGAGTCTAAACAGATATACATTTAAGTACCCTTGGAATACATGGGAATAGCAAATCAACCCATACGGTCTAATTACTGTTTTTATTGTCCCTGTTTTACCATGCTAAGTACCTTTGAGTACTTTTTTAAAAGCGCTATACAAATCAAATGTATTATTTGTATTATATGCCACATATCAAATGTTGCCCTTCTATATTTATTCAGCACCTAATGTCATCTGAAGCCATTCTTTATGCTTGTGTGAAACCAGTGTAAAATATCATCCCTGTACAATAAAAAAGTATAGGTTTGAAATCAATCTCTATAGATTTAGATTAGGTATTTGATTAAACACGGTAATTCCAGGGGGGTTTGAATAATTCATGTATATACTGTATGACACATTTTAAACTCTTGATCAGCTTTTCATACAGTAGATGCATGTGCTCCTGCTGCTGCTGCTGTTGCTGCTGGGTCTCTGCCAGCATTTTCTCTGGCACATTTCCCTGCGTTTGGCACTGTGGGAGCTACTATCCCTCTAATTAGGAGGCCTTAATCACTGCCTTTCTCTTCCTCTCCCTTCCCACTCTTTTCCCACTCCCACTCCCCCGCCTTCCCGCCGTACTCCCCCCTTTCTCTCCCAGCCCTCCACGTTAGATTTGCCCTCTTTTTTTTTCACTTCCACTGCTCTACAGTGTATACCTTCTAAGCCATTGCCCCCCTCTCTCTCTCTCCGAGTCCACCCATGTTGATTCTTTGAACATATTGTTCTCATCGTGTCTCTCATCTCTCTGTGGGGTTGATGAGTGAGTTATCCTGCTGTAATTAATGTGGGATGGCAGTGAGGATCAAGGAGGAAACACACCTATGGCTCTCTTTGCACAGCAGCGTGTGAATGCTAATCAGACCTCTGTTACTGTATGTGTTATAAGAGAGAGAATGAAAAAGAGAAAAAGCTGACAACTGCACACTGCATGTGCATGTATTTATCTAAAACTGTTTTTGTTATATTGCTTTTGCTTCCATCATTCCTCTCTGCTCTCCATCTCATTTCTCCCTCCTTCTACAGTTTGGCAGAACGGAGACGATCGACAACACTCTAAATCCAGACTTTGTCAGAAAGTACATCCTGGACTACTTTTTCGAGGAGAAGCAGAACCTTCGCTTTGACTTGTGAGTTGATTTTCTTTGATGTCAGATCATCTTAGTATTTTCTCTCCTGCCCTCTGCTCTCATTCACTATGATGAGGTTTCCTCCTGCTCTGTTCTATGCTGATCGGCAGCTCCAGTAAGCATATGCTGCATTCTATTGTATTATAACACAGTTGTATTATAGTCTGTGTTCTAGTACAAGTCAAAAAACCAAGGAGGGCGTCTTCAGGAAAACCTTTGTCTTGCTTGTTGTCTTGCTCAATAGCAGTTATGCACACAGTATGTATGTATTTTGCACATACAAGCACCATAGCAACCGAATCACTCAGAAATTCTGACCTCCCAATTCAAATGGAACAAATTCTTTACAAGCCCTTCTTATAAAATAATTTGAAAAGTATTCAAAGCTGTAAATAGCTGAATTATCCTATCCTAAACACAAATTGTCACATTTAGAACAAAGCAATAACACACACTCATAAATATCAGTTCCCTAAACATGCCTGATTTAAAAAAGAAAAAAGAACCATGGATTATTTTTGAAGATACCAACGAAAACATCATAAAATCCATATCTTGCATTGTTGAGAACATGGGAAAGAAAATCATAGATCTGCCCTCTGATCCTTTGTTTCCTGACTCACACCACAATCTTCCAGCGTCTCTGGTGGTTATCTGTCCAGTAGTTTTTGCTCAATCCAGTTTACTAACAGTGAAACAAAACAAATAACATAACCTCCCTGGCCGCTGTAACAAAGTTGCATTCAAATATGTCAGCACCAAGGACAGCACCCAGCACTTGATGCACATCATCTGTTGCACATGGTTCTGTTCTGCACCAGCACTGAAACACAGGTAGTCGTGCTCACTGTTTGCACTGTCGCAGCCTCTTTCCCAAGGTAACTCCACACATGGAGAGAGCGCTTCTGTTTCCTTCTTTGTAAATTCAAAGACTTTCTCCTCAGTGAGGATTTCTCAGTCCTCTGTCTGACATACTTTTCAAAATATGTTACCTTCATCCTTTTTTCTATTTTGCATTGACCAACTTACATTAGAAACACTACGGATATGTTCTTCAGCTCTCTCTCCTGGATGCAGTCATTTCCTTTTGACTTTAACCAAGCAAACATGGCCTTAAAACACTTTCTGCAGATTGACTCTTAGTGCCCCTTAACCTCCTTAACTGCAACAACAAATAATATGAATTCAGGCGTGGGTGGTCTCATGTGATCTTTCTTTTCAGTTAATAAATGTCCTTGAATAAACACAAATGATTTAGTATGTGCAGAGTTTAGTCTTCCTCCTGTGTCTTTATTTAGAATACCACCCACTTCCTGTCACGTTCAGACTGATTCATTCTGAGATTACCAGGATCAAATATATAATTGAATCTCATTATATTGCTCCGTTTCAATCACTTTAATTTCTTCATTTTTACATGCAAATCAGTGCAGGCTCAACTGCAACTTTATTATAGAAGAGCTCCCTACTTACAACACTTATTAAGATACTAAGATCTTGTCTTTCCTTTTTTATCATTGCGCATTGAAAAAAACGTAACATTATATTAGAAATTTGATCATCTGTCCTAACTCTCACAGGATACTTCTTCTTTACAGTAAGTTTAAATTTAGCTAATGCAAATATGACCTTAATTATTGCATATTTCCCTTGATTCTGTTTCTCCTTTGTTGTTATTCCACCCAGTTCATATTCTGCTAGATTTCCCTGCCCTAGATGTTTGAGTAACAGTCAAGACATTTTAAAAACAAACAAAAGCCTCTGAAAAGTGTATTGTACTGAGGGTATTTCTTTTCTGCTCCCACTGATGACAAATCCCCAAGTTCAGTTTTAAATCTCTCATTTAAAAGCGCAACAATCACTTAGACAAAAGTCTCCTTAACTGTTTTTTTAATTAAGATGTCTTTGCTGCTTTCCTTTTGTATCCTCCCAGGTATGACATGGACTCCAAAAGTCCAGACCTGTCCAAACACGTGAGTGCACACAGTAATTTCAACCTTAAACCACAGATAAAAGGAAGCCAGTCTGGAGTCATATCTGAATTAGTGGCTTCAGTGACTGTGATATCAGAAAAGAAAATCTCCAACATGATTTGAGATTGGCCAAACCCTTTTATCAGTGGTCTAATGTGAGATTCTGTATGATGTATTTGTGTTGCCTGCTGCACGATTTTACCTTGATGAAATAAAGCAAACCCTTTTTATTGCCTGATCACAGAAGATTCCAAATACTTTTTGTTTTCAATTTAGACTCATCAATGTTGTATGTAATAGAATTAGAATTAGAAACTTTTTTATAACTTTGAATATTTTATTTGTCGTAGTAGTGGCACTACATTAAGGCATTGTGCAATAAGTTGCTGTATAGTCAACCATGTAGAAACACACAATGCTTTTAACCATTAGTTTCCATTTCATGCTGTATTAGATTGAACCCAATTTTATTATCTCACTAGTTAGCTCTTTCCCTCAAGGCTGGAAACTATGGTGACCAAAAGCATTGCCGGTAGTTTGTTATGAAAATAATCCGTTCTGGTGATTATTTGACGAACGTATTTGGATGAGCTGGGTTTGCATTTTTTCATAAATTCTGTGCTTTGGGTTCCCTTTCTGGCAAAGCATGTGTTGTCTTCGCACTCTCATGTTCTCAACTTCAGCAGTGTTAGGAGTGCTAGGTTTTCAGTACAGTGTTGTGTTCTTGGTATATGATGTGCTCTGTTGTTGTTGTTGTTATTGTTGTTGCTGCTGCTGCCCAACCTTTCTGGAAGCCTGCAGAACTCAACGTAGGTCCCAGCCTCTCTCTCACTTCTGACACTGCATGGCTGCTGTCTCACGTTAATGATCCTTCCCTCAGGAGGAGGGATGATGTCACTGATCAGAAATAAGCAACTGAGAGACAGTCCAAGCTCTTCTGTGAAGCTCTCGACTATCATTTTAGTCTCAGAGGACAGCATCTTAAGGAAAGTAGGAAAAAAACCTGGATCTGCATCAAAATGTAACAGATGCTTCCTTGGGTCATGCCCCAGCCGTTCATAAAATGTCATAGTATTTGATTTGGTCGTTGTTGAGTAATCCTGCTGAAAGTCAGACAGAAGGACAAACAATCAGCAAGAAAACATAATGTCCTTGGCGTAGGTTAAGAGATTTGGTCCTCCTTTAGATTTGTCACATGCACTTGTGCCAAGATGGAAATGGTGAGCTTTTCCAGGCTCTTGTGTGTAACATGGAGTGGAATTAGGGGATATCGCACATCAGACACTCACTGAAACGAAAGACACAATAGCCCCATGTTGAATTATTTAGTGCGTGCTGCCTGCCAAAGCTACTTTTGGTTTGGATTGTCCCACATCCCGGCTGAGATTAGTTAAAAAAGAACTAGATCAACACCAAACCTGATTTGCATCAGTTCTTGGTGATACAGAACAATGGTCCACACTAAAAATCTGGATTATAGATGAAAGTGTCTTTTTTTTAAATGTGTTTACATTCATGTCCCAAAGGTTGTGAATCATCTTTTGTTATTTTTCACAATTCTTTAAATCCCTCCATCTTATCACGTTTCTGTTTTCCGCCTCAATTCAAACATTCGACTTCAGTTCAACAAACTTGAGTCACAGCAAAACTGGATTAGATTGCTCAGCAGTTCACGCTCATATAGTTTCAAAAAAGAAAAAAGGAAAATAAGAGATAAGAGCATGATTGCTGTCTAGACGTCGAGTCTTTATGTTTCAGGTGCAGCATGCAAGCGTAAAAGAAATTGTGTCTTGTAACACCACTACAATCAATCATCTTTTTCATCAAAGATGTTGCACCAGAAACCATGATTTCTTTTGGCTTCATGTGTGGATGCACAGATTAAATCTATGGAGCATCAGCCAACAAACGTCTTCAGAAGAAACAAATACTTGTAGTGATCGATTGCACAGTTCCTAGTATAGAGTGGAAGGGATATTTGTGAGTTCATTTTTCCAGCCTGACCATAGTCTAACATTGAATTGTTCTCTGTCTACTCTACATTTGCTTTCTTTCTTTCCATCCCTCCTTCTTTCCTTCCAGGACTTTTTGGGTCAACTGTTCTGTACTCTCGGGGAGATTGTTGGATCACCGGCCAGTCGACTGGAGAAACCACTGGGGTAAGTAAGAGCCTCGGCTAATTTCTGCACCGCCTAAATACCTCTGACTCCAAAAGCGATTGAGAACACCATACTCTGCAAAGAGCCGAATGGAGAGGGGAGCAAATTGCTTTGGAACCAGATAAAATGACCATTTCCAGGTATAATTAAGTTGTTCTGATACTTGAATGGAAATGGCTGGAAGTAGGTGTTAATTTGTTTGGTAGAGGATGAAAGAGAGGACACAACACAGAGAAGCTAATTTGGGGGAACAGAGAGAGTGTTAGTGTTGAGAAGGAAAAAGAGGAACGGTTGATTTAGAAAAGGAAAAGGCGATCAGACAAAGGACGAGCAGGAGACTCCTCCTCTTTCCTATTATTGTCCTTGAAGAAAAGGGTAAAGTGCAGGGCAAAATTACCCCAATTACTGCTCGTCTCCAAGGCTTGTGCGCTCACATCATTTCATATTCCAATCTTTCTGCAGGGTCTTAAAACTCGTACATGTAATAATTTGTAATTTAGGACTTTAAAAAGTCCTAAATATGTTATTTAATACTACTTATATCATGCTTTAATTTGAGGCCAGGTAGTTTGTGATTTTTGAATACGGGCTCTTCAAATATAATTTGGGCTAAACAAACATAATTTTATATAATTTTTCTATTCACCTTATTTAGCTGTTGAGCCCAAAAAAGGGCAACTACAGGTCATCAAGGCTTGCAGATGCTATATTAACCCTGTCATGCATCTCGTACAACCTCAACTGCACCATGTGTGAAAACCAGCTTATCACATGCTAAGAAAAACAGCCTTATTGTCATTTTTCTGACAGTGACTTATTGGCTATTGCAGTGGCTTTTAAAATGTTGATCTATCTTAAGAAGTAGGAGAACATTCTCAGGGTGTCGTGGTTAGTAAAACATTTAGCAGTAGCAGTGGGATTGTATGAAAAAACACACTTCTCCGTTCTACTGCTTTAGTTGTTGGGCTGCAACACGTTTCCTTTTCCTAGCTTTTCCTCAATATTCACTGTTTGCCGACAGCACTCAGATTAACAGTGAGTTGACAGACACCTGCATCGCATCTATTTTGGGACAATAGTGGGTTATTTGCTCCTTAGACAGAAAGGTATCATAGATGAACATAGATTTGTTTGCTCAGATTATAACAGGCAGTTTAGACGTCCCTCTCATTTCTGACATTTCTCCTTGGATGTTTTCCACATGATGCCCGGTCCATTGATGGTTCTTACTCCAGAGACTTTAGAAGTGCAAATGTAAGTGCTCTCTCAGCCTCTTTCCCTAGACCATGGACCTTGATAAGGTTCTTACAAGTGTATTATCAAATCATTCCTGTCTGAGCTGAGCTTTTCATTTTTAATTTGAGCCACGCTGCAGCTGAAAGATAATACAGTTACCTGCCAAATGTATTATTTCGACAGCCTTTCATCTTTGCAAAGTCAAGCTCCCTGCAAGGTGGGCACATATTTGAATTTGAATTTCTGTTCTTATTTATTTCACTTTTTTTCCCCCTTTAAATCAGCCACTCAACTCTGTGTAATGTAATTTCATCTCATGGCTGCTCATGGCACTTGATAAGATCGAGTGTGATTACATTCAGGACTAGAGGTTTAGGTGAAGGGGACTAATATGAAGTATAATAATGACGTTATACTGGAAAGCCAAGGCAGCAGCTTTGCTTTATCCTGCATTGATTTCCTGGAGACCCTACTCTAACCTTAATCATTGTTACCGCTTGCCAGAACATTACCCTTACCCCTTAACCAAACATTACCTTACCTAAAAAAGACCTTAAAAAGTGTCCTCACATTAAAATTATTTACAGAATGAGGACTTGCATTTTGTCCTCATAAGGAAGACAAGTCCTCATGTGTTTGTGTGAACAGGTTTAGGTCCCCAGAACATGAATAATACATGGAACACACACACACACACTTGCAGAGTGATGTATTGCCGGGTAGATTTGCTGCATGTGTGAGTTGTTTTCGTGTTTCCGTGATAATGAAGAGTGATTCATATTCCATTGCTTGGAAATGTCAAGACATTTGTCTAAGCTGTTCTCAGCCAATAGGCGAAGGTGTTAGATTATTTGTTTGTTTTTATCTCTCTCTGCCCTGTGCTTTTCATTTCACCTGCAGTTTACACAAGATAGAAATAATAGTAAAACAGAATTCATCTTCAAAGTAAGCCAGGGGGTCTTTGGCAGCAATATGCTGTTGATCTGGTCGCTCTCTCTGACATCCCCCTACCCAAATGTATGCGTCATGTGACACATGTACTACTACATCTGTTTCCTGAAGGTGAAAGTGCAGTACATCATAGAGAATATGAATTAAATGAATCACAAATAGCAATGAAATGCAGTTTTCACTTGAACTCCAAGCATTTATTGTGCATGCACGCACAAAGAAACACACACACACACACTCTCTACAGTATACACACATTTGCTGATCTGCTTTAAATCCTGCACCTCGATTCCATGGAACATGAATGTAGAAGTGTCTGTATTTTTGTCTTGTCTCTTGGTCTCCATTTTTCTTCACGGCTAATTGTTTATGGCTTTAATCTTTCTGAAATGAGTGCTTGTTTAATTATGCAGCAGCGTTCATTACAGGGAAAAGGGTGAAGAGAGGGAGGGAGAAGGAGAAAAGGTGACATCAATGACCAGAGAGCGGCCGCAGTGTCTCTGAAGTATCAGAGAAGAAACAAATCAGTATAGTATATTCATAAACATTCAATGAAAATGTTTTATTTTGAATGCATCAAAGTTATTGGGCTGACCACTTAAGCTGAGCCGCACACATGAATGATTTATTAATGGCTTTCCTCCAAACCTCCAAGCTGGTTGATTCTCAGCTACCTTTTAGATTTAGTTTTGTGGCAAAGCAGATGTGAGAGGGATTGTATTGTTTATTGTGAGGCACCAAATTAACGCTGACTGGTAATAACTGCGTCAGACTGTGAGACCTGTAGTTAGTCTATTGTTTTCTGCACCGTATTATTTACAGTCAGATGTTATGGCTCATTTGGAAGCTCATGTAACCACAGCCCCTACAAGTCTCCATGCACAAACTACAATTCAGCACACAATCAGATTTTAGAGGGACTTTACGAATAGTTTGATCAAGATGAGAACGTTACGCAGCAGTCGGAAATCTAGTCGAGTAGGATTAGATGATATCATGGATGTAGTGTAGATAAGGTTAGTAGTTTTTGTTTTGAATAATTTCATGGAAGCTTATTGTGCTGAGCAGCTAAAGCTCCCATCCATCCTGAGGAATAGTTGTAGTTCAGGCTCGTGTAACGGACACTGTGAACACATAGCAAAGAAGATGTTCATTGCCACGCCAATGTAGAAATATAAGAAGTTTACTTTTAAAGTCAATCTCACTTTTAATTACAACCTAGGTTATCTTTTCTGACCCCAATTAAAAGATAAATGTGGTTTAAACTCTGGACATTGAATCAGACCAATAGGCCTTTAACATGGCAGACATTTTCTGTGTAAGAGCAGAAAAAGCACTGGCGTAGGCTTATTACTAACAGTATTATTCAATTTAGGTTTTCAAGTGTCAGGCTCTGTTTGGTGTATGCTGCTTAGTGGAACTCTGGAAGAGAACAGAGTCATATAATACACCGGTGATTATTCTTCTATGTCAAGTTAAAAGTGATGTTTTATCAAACCCACAATGCTAACTAGACAGTATTGTCTCGTTATAAAAGGATGCATCTTTTTAAATTTTAATTCATCCTGTGTGTGTGAGAGAGAGACAGAGAGAATGAAACAGAAAATTGGAGCGCTTCCGCCAAACAAGACATTTGTTTCATCCTAACATCAAAGGCTCCAGCTCTTTTATGATTGCGTCAAATTTTACACTGTTCTCTTGCCACCGGCCTCAAATGCATATTTTATTAAAGAGACTAAAACTCTTGTCATTTATATTTACATAGAAAAAGATTTAAACAGAAAGTACAGTGACTACATGTCACTTTGCTTTTCTTTATTCAAATGTGGGGCAAAAAGTGAGTGTTCCATATTCAAAAGGATTTTTCTATATGCAATATTATGCCTCTATTTCTTTTGCAGTATATTTTGGTGTCCAGGATATGATTTATTTACATCCAGTGCCGGATGCACAGTATAAACAACTGCCCACATGCATATGCTGAAAAGTCTGCACATCGCATGCATACTTGATATGTTACCAGGAGATTTGATTTAATACTCAATTTGATCAAATAAGCAGTCACACTGTGCATCTTTTAACATGTGCCAGTCAAAGCCACGTTCAGAAATTTGCATTTGCATGCTTAATTACGTTTATCTTTTTATTCATGCTGTTTTTTTAGTGTGTGCGTTCAGAAAGTCCAATTAATCTACTCTCCTAACCCCTATTCGTTGATCCCCGGTGGAATAAGTCACGAGGTCAAGGGAAGATGTGAATTAGAAGCCGTGAGGAGAAGCACTTGGTGGGGAAAGTCTGACCCCACTTAAACTCTGTGTTTAAAAAAATGACTATTGATAACAGAAGATATGCACAACATGTACGGTACTCTGTGCTGTAGGCACAGAGTACATTTAATTAGGACACATTTAATTACCACTTACTCAAAGGAAATAACAACCAACAGATGTTATTAGAAATAAGCAAACACGACTGAATGTTGAAATGATGAATGAGGTATTTGGGGAGGTACATGGAGAAAACCTTATAAGTGGAGAAAACAATTGTTAGTTCCATTCCACAGTCAGGGGGTTAAAAAAACTCGTAATATTCGTGTTTAGTAGTGACGATGACGTTGTGAACTATAAGTTCATAATGTTTATTGTGACCAGTTCTGTATCATGTCATGAGAAAAAACAACTTTTCTGTTTTTATATTTACGTTGGTGTGTCCAGGTGCAACGATGAGGTTTAAATGTTGCCTCTTTACTTAGGATGGTCCGATGTTTCCTATGCTAAAGGAGATAAGTTAGGAAGCTTTGAAGCTGCTTTCCTTTAGAGAATTCAAACAGCTCTCAATATGGTGGTCGCTGAAATAGTTCCGGGTTATTTCTCTCAGCTAGAAAGGTTCCTAAGCAAAACTGTACTAATAGATCGCACCCAGTGTTGAAAGCTGTCAACCATTTTATTTACTCATTCAGTTTGTTTTTATTTGACTAGTCGAAAAACTGGAACAGAAGCCACATTTTATTATGCAAACAGCTTATTAAAGTGCATCCATCTTCGGCTTTACCACATGTGGCACTGCAAAATGGGTTTGTGTGGAATTTAACAAATGCTAGGACTGACATTCAACATAACCACGTATTGCTCTGTACAAAAACACTCTACAGTATCCACAGAGTTATACATATATATATATATATATGTTTTGCTTCTCCGCAGGGAACCATAATAACTTAAGAGGTTTCAGAGTTAAAGCATCGTCATTGTGAACACGTCACCATGGGGAACTTAGCATTTTCATAAAAGCTGCTCACCGTGGATCTGCATGGGCTCAGTAGCCCTAGCCTCTTAGTCCCTGAAGACGTGAAACCGAATAAAATCCCTCTAAGCAGGTGCTGTCACAAATAGTTATTGATTATTGAACTCAGTTGATTCATATTATGATCTCTCTGAAATGATAAATCCATTGACTATACGACATTATGCATTACATCCCACATAATACATAGCACATCAACCCAAAGCCCGAGGAACTATAGTATATATTTGATCAGCGTAAAATAAAAAGATTAATGATTGAAAAATGTATACAGGGCAAAACGCTTTCTTGTGTCATGATGACAAGTCAAGCCAACCAAACCTATTTAGTCTCCACCAAAAAGATAAAGAAACCTGGGGTGGCCGCCCAAATAATTTTGTTTCTGTTGCTTTTAATTTATTCATTTTATTTTGAGTGTGTACACACTCTCTCTCTCTCTCCAGGCAGTCCTTATACCTGAGTAGCATTCACAGCATCCTGTGCTAGAGCTGGCCATAATCACCACAGTTTGCAGTGCCCACAGTGAAGCTCCACTGCAGCAGATGGCTGTTTATGACTCACTCTGAGCCAAACTGATTGGTAGAAGAGAAGCCGGAGGAGAATTATTCCCTCACTACCAAAACTCAAACATTCACGCTGCATGTTTACCTTTCGCTAACCTTCAGCCTGCTACACCCACTCCAGTAAACTGTCATTGTAGTTTTTTACTTCCACTTTAAAAGAACTGATTGTTGGCTATTCAGACTACTAAACACCAGAATGAGTCATGCACTGTAACCTTTAGGTCGATGCATGATCACAGTGTTGAATGATTTAGATGGAAGACGGAATTGCCCAGATGTGAAGCACCATGGTATTATGGGTCATGGAAGAGCTGTAGATGCAGTGACTGTGATTTAGAGCTACAAATAGAGAAAGGAGAGGGAGAGGAAACACTCGTTCACAGAGAAGACATTAGAGAGATATGAGGAGGAGTATGTCTGAGTGCACTTGGCCCTTTATTGCCTGGATATTCCCTGGATGTCAGGGCCGATTACTGGAGCAGAGCAGCGAAATGAAGGCAACTTATTTTTAATGTGACTAGATGCATGTGTGCAGAGGCGGGGTTCCCAGCTGGTACGGAGCCCAATACCATAACCTCTCTGTGTCCAACTGTCAGTCCCAAGGTCCCTGAACGATGTGGCAGCTCCTGTAGGATATTTGCCTCCATAGGAAGCTATGAGACTGGATATTATGCTATATTGTACTGGGACTGTGGCTGCCATTACATGATTGAAGATGATATTGGCTCAGGTTTTTCTTGCCGTCAGAGATTTGAGATGACTGATTAAATAACATGTGTTCTGCCTCCTTTCAAGGGGAAGGTCGCAAAGACCGTTTTCATTTGGATCAGATGACAAGAGATCACCAATTAAATCTACTGGTTTTGTTATTTGTTCTTGTCATGAATTATGTTTCACTTTGTTGAATGTGACTTTTGCTTGTCGCACCCACTCAACAAGCAGATATCAGCGTTTTCCCTCATGTCTTATTAAGAACCTTATTCATGGATCTGAGAGTTTGGCTCATAATGAACATCTCCGCCTCTGCCACATGAGCCCACTCGGAGCTGGATAAGAAAAACTGAGACAGTTGATAACCAGCTTTGTAGTACAGGCCATCAGGATCGCACACAACGAAAACATGCCCCAATTGTCCGATGTGATTTAACAAAGCATTGAGCTCCATACACAAAACTCCATCAACTTAGGTTAGTTCATCATTGCCTCCACTAGTTGTGGCCCAAGTTTCAGAGGAGGATATCTCTAATCCATGACACACAAAACCAATCAGCATAGTTCTCTGGGCTGGAAGTACTCGCTCGTTCTTCAGCCCAAAAGCTACAGTCTGAACAACAAACCCTGCATCAAACACACCTTCCTTGTTTGCCTTTGATGTAAAGCTACACATAAAATGATGGACACAAAATTTAAGTGCCAGGTCTAAGGTTTGACTTCAAGTAGCTTTATATCGATCAAGAGAGACCTGTGTTGGAGATTTAGTGGATTCCTTGTAGCAGGTAGTGCCCAAAGCTTCACTGTAGATCTCTGCATTAATCCTGATGCTTTATCAGCATTCAAATTGTTAATCAAGGCCTGTTGGACATATGGTGCAGTGACTAGGTGGTGACTTTGGCTCATGAATCAGTCATTTCTCCATATTTTCTTCTTTCCATCATTTTGATGGACTTGTTCCAGAACCGCGTGTGCTTTTGCAATTTGTTGGTGGTGAATCCTCGGAGGTTCTGGTCATGAAGTCTCGTTGTAATCGTTGAACTACAACCACATACGCCCACTGTATTTTGTAGAGAGCTTTCTTGACTTGCTGTGCAGTCCAGAGGGTTTTTGTTGACCATGCAAAAGAAATGCTTGTTTGCTATTTTGTAGTTTTCCTGTTAAGATCTGCTTCTTTTAGAATGTACCAACTGTTGGTTCTGGCACAGAGGTCTTCGATAGAGTTGTCCTTTTGTTTGAGCCTCATTTTTATCTTCTTCACTTGCATGGTCATCTCTTCACTCCTCATCTTAACAAAACACTGCTCTAAATTGTACCTCTCAATCCCCTCTTAGCCACAGTTCATCTCTTTTTCACTGACACCACACTAAGCTGCCAATGAAAACATCAAGGTCCAAGTATCCAATTACTTTTGAATCCTTGAATTCTGCGTGCTATGAGTTAAATGGCTTATATCTCACACAAACTTTGTGCAATATTGATGTATTGACTCAGATTAAGCTGAGAAGTGGGGCTTTTATCTAGTATCCATTATCTTATTTCAAATTGATGATGCTGAAGAAATGAGCCAGAGGAACAAAACACGTTTAAGTTAGCAAATATGTGCTGTCTAGACTTTATTTCTATAGCACAGCAGTGAATGCTAAAATTTTCAAGCGCTTTCTTTGCAGGTACTGAAAGGTAAGGTCATCCGTGTGCATGCACCCAGTGCATTTCCCTTGTTTACTGCAATTCATGCTGGAAATGTCAAGGCTTTTCTACTGAGGACTGGATAATAAAACCTTTACTATACAGATCTATACAAATAAATTAGTTAAGGGCTTAGAAGACCACCAGGGCAGTGCAAGAGCATAAATTGAAATGCCCTCAAGCGTCCATATATAAGATTATCAGTTCTCAGTAAACTTTTTCCAACCGCAACTTCTACAGAAAAGTAGCGGATATGTCTGATTCTCTTCTAGGTTTCACAACATTTTTCTTACAATAATCCCACATTCCATCAAAATATTCTTCCCTGAGCATTTCAAAAAGAAGAACTTGAATCCTCCAATCACAAGATAACAAGAGAGGAATCTTTCACATATTCTGATTGTTAAACTGTGGGCTGCTCAGGCACATTGTGAAAAGCTGCTGAGAATCCACACTGGGAGCAGAGGCTGGAAACATGGTTGTAAGCTGTCTCTCTGTTCTCCAATGTAGTAGCTATTTCTAAATTTGTCCGATGTTTTTAAGCTCAGGTGAAAGTGAAGATGCTCTAGTATCAATCATTTAATATTGAAAATGAAAATAAAAATAGGCATGCAAGACCTCAAGTGAGCATGTTAAGCTTTTTTTATTGTCATTGCATCTGACTTAGCCTCTCAACTTCTCAGACCTAATTTTAACTCCGAGTTTGGTTCCGAGATCGTCTCCGACCAGTCACGGTAATGGATTCCACTGGCTTCGTTCCCAGTTTATTACAATTGATTTATTCCTTGTTGCAGGGCACAGTGCAGACTGTAAGATTTCCTTCAGACACACAAGAAGCAGCTATGAGTTCTTGCTTAGTGCTTTTTCTTTTACACTGCTGACTTAGTCACGGACTTGCTGCAGCTTGAGAGTGCCTTGCTAAAGAGCACCTGGGTGATGGATGTTCTCCAGTACGTTTGTTGAACTGAACACTTTGATCCTCCCTCCAGGTCAGGCGTGTCAGTCTGTCTCTTTCTTTATACTCATCCTCTCCCATCTTCTGTTCCTCATCTCAGCTCTCTCTGTTCCCCCGTCCGCTCATCTGTCATGAAACCACACGTTTCTTTCTGTTGGTATGGTTACCATCTATTTCTAACCCAGAGTTTGACTATATGCCGCGCTTCACTGCACCTCATCATTACCTATCTAGGATATGCAGATGCACTAGAACACGGGCCATGAAGAAATCTGTAATGGCTCCAGTTGGCGTCGTCTCTGTGTGACATTTTTACGAGATAGTAATAATAACTCTTGTTGTGGTTCCAAAATGTGGGTTTGCAGCTTTGTGAACGCTGGATTTTACATTATTAGCTGCCTTTCTGGTTGAAGCAGTTGGTTTAAAGCAGTTGCAGTTTCACAATTTCAAAGTGCAGGTTGCTGATGTAGCTTTAGGGGCCATACGTAAATAAATTATAGTTACAGGAACTGATCATGGAGGGTAAAATGTTTTATCAGAAGTTTAAATCAAGTGTATTTATGATATAAGTGTTCACTAAGTGGGGAGAGAGTTGTGACTTACAGCCCATTGTAACTGTGAACAAACTGTTCAACGGGTTTGACCTAAGTGAAAAGCCCATCTGACCCAACATTTGAACAAACTGCTGGTTAATAATGACCTAAAGTGACTTGCTTGAAAACTGAGCAGACAAAAACAGAAATTTTAAAGGGATAGTTCACCCAAAAATGAAAGTTCACTCATTATCTACTCACCAATAGGGTCAGAGAGTTGGATTCAAGGCAGATTTGGTCGAAAGAACTTTTCAGCGTCAGTCTCTGCACTGGCTGGTACAAGTTCTGAAAGTAGAATTTGCATGGCTTTTTAAACTCAAAAGGATGATGCTGCGGCCTTTAGCATGTCAAGCTTCAGTAGTAAACAAGTAAGTATGTACAATACAAGGCAAAGGAAAACATGATCTACCAATAACATTACTAACTAAGCTAACAGGCTTAGCAACAGTTACTACCACAGGCTCAGTATGGGCAAGGTCCACAGAATCAAAGACAGTTCAGTTCTCTTTGTTAAAAAGCAGTGTGAATTATACTTTTTTGCCCATGACTGGATGACTGCCATAGAATGAATATATATAAACCAGCCCCATACATGAACCAAACGAAAAAACGTGCATTTCAAATAATTGTCTCTCAAATATGGTTTCTGTCTTTTACTGTAGTAACAGAAACATGTTTGTTCAAGTGCTAAATTTTCTTATAAGTTTAGTTTTATTTGATGGTATTAAAGTGAAGTGAGTGAAACATAGTGATTGATCTTTGAGAGTGTGTATTTCTGGGAACCTTGGTACCACAGCTCCATCTCCTGTGTTGCTGCTGTGCACACTGTGGCTCCAAACACAAAAGATTTGTATGCAGGATATTTCGGATTCCGGATAGTGGGAGGAAATGGAGATGAGTCATACATTATTATATACACTCTACAAAGACTACTAGTTTCTGTATAATTCTTTTTAATCACTGAAGTGAAAACAAGGCAGGAAGATAGGAAGAAATGGAACATTTGAAAGAGGGAGGAAATATTTTCCAGTTCTCCATCCAGCGCCTGCTTTCCAGCTGACAGAGGAGTCTTTGATGCTGTGATGAGAAGTGACGGCCGTACTGCCCGGGGCAGCTCGTGTTCGAGGGGCTATGTGAAGTGAGAC
Organism: Pleuronectes platessa; assembly: GCF_947347685.1. Classification (NCBI taxonomy): domain Eukaryota; kingdom Metazoa; phylum Chordata; class Actinopteri; order Pleuronectiformes; family Pleuronectidae; genus Pleuronectes; species Pleuronectes platessa. The sequence goes on from NC_070627.1 coordinate 18,165,204, forward strand.
GAATGGTTCAGGGGTGCCTAGCTCCATGGAAGTGTGCGCTCTAGTGAGTGGGGTACCCCCAAGGACCATCGCCAGCTGGAGCCAGGAAGCTCTCTGATGGCAAAGGCTGAAAGGAAAAGGGGAAATGTTTGAACAATGCTTTTTGAAGCTTCGTGTGTCAGATCATAAGGCATAAGCTTATGTAGTAGAGGTTAATAATAATTTACTGATTGCAGAAAAAAACATTGAGGCGAAAATATAATAATACAGTCCATCAACAAAACCTGGTCCACAGATGGAGTTGGGGTTAGACTCTCAGCCATCCAGGCTCAGGATTTGTTCACCTACGCAACTGAACTTGCTTGAGTTTGTAAAAGATGTTTCACCTCTCAGGCTTCCTGAGCTCTACCTGAAAAATGTGTTTTATGCAGTACAATGCAAGAGAATTACTCAGACCTGTTCATTGGGGAAACAAAACACAAAGCATATGAGAGAGCATTGCTCAGGCAAGGAATCAGCAGTTCACTTACACCTCAAGGACAAGGGACACTTTTTCCAGAGAAGATGGATGGTTTGAAAGACGAGTGACAGAAGCAATATTTGCCAACCTGAAAAAAATTCAGCAGAGGAGGTGGTTTAAGACACCGACTGTAAGCCAAATACAGCGCTGTCCCGAGTTCTCTCCTCCATCTCAACCCACATCTTTGCCCTGTCTCATGTGCCCCTGAGAGGTATCGCCAGCCATTCACAGCTTGACACAGGGGAACCAAATTACCAAAGCGTCTACTGGGGGGGGGGTTTAATGACCTTGCATTATAACTCTAGATAGGTCACGTCAATGGAACTGGAACCTGGAACTCCCCAACAGTCAATTAGAACTGAAGAAGCCATTTGGATGAAAAGTGAAATATCTTAAGCAATCTCAACCAAGTCCAGTTGTCTATACAATGAACAACTACTGAAGAAATCTGGTGAGCTTAGTTTTCTGCACCTTTCTTTGGTACTAGTAAATAGTCTATTAGGTAATAGAGCATAGGTGAATGTAAAATATTAGAATTTGCCTCGTGACACTGTAATCGTATAATTATAATGCTATTATTAACTTTAGTCACCACTAATTATCTTATTTAATGTTTTCATTTTCATTTTCATTTTTTATTGTTTAATTGGGTTTCAAATTCCTGTGATTGGTCCAAAAGTTTTAGCGATATCCAAAAGTATTGTCATACTGCCAATGATCTGAACGTTGGTTCAGTTTGATCTGAACTGAGACCAGCTCTTTTGGTTGAACCATATTTTGGTCCATCCAACACCATCCATGCATTTTGGTTCAGAGTAGCATGAAAAGTTAGAAGGTCCGAACGAAACCAAGAAGATTTGATAGTGCTTTAAAACACATATATTGTTTGAGGGGATTTCTGTTCAGTTATCAGAGCAGCAGTCATTTGATCTTCCCTCTCGATGATTGCAGGTTATATTATAGTCTACATTCCAAAACAGTTGTGAATGTGCATATTTTTGTTTTCTGAACATGTAGAATTTGGTCAGGCTCAATGTTTGTGTCTGACGACCCTGCCCTGCCAGAATGTAGCTGTCTCATTGAAATGAATAATGGGGCTTCATCACACAGCAGGATTGTCAGTCTGAACGCGGCTGGACTGTTGGATTCTGAAGCCGCTTAGTTAACCCTCCTATCAGATGCATTCTCAGCCGATGGTAAACAGTGTCCTGTACGGCAGCTCAGTGTGAAGGGATGTGTGCTGTCTGCATGAGGGCTCATCCAGTATTGATACCCCTGGGTCTGATATCTCCGAGCAAAACTCCATTTCCTCTTCCTGCAGGCAGCAATTGATCACCTCTCAGTCTCTCTAAGCCGTCTGTTCGGAAAACAATTTTTCTTTCATTGTCGATTCAATTACAGCCATCAATCAACTTGACGGATGAGGTTTCCTGTTCTAAATTGACTAATTCAGGGATGCTGTTTCATCAGGTTACAGTGCACTCTGAACTTAGAGCTGCGAACTGAATCCGGTTGGGGATCAGCAGACTGATGGTAATACACACAGCCCTCTACCAATGTACTAAGCACAGCCTGTTTATACATTTGGAGACAGCTATTTTGGCAAATAACATCGATTTCCCTCTGAAAACGAATTAGAGGACTCATCAGCATTGATGTCAAACAAAGCATTATAGAGATTGGCTGCCATTATACGAGCTAATTGCCTGGAGTGTCATTTGCCCCCCAACAGACAGAGGGAAGGTGTTTCTTTTTTCCATTTCATCATGTGTTAGTGGGTATAAACAAAGGACAACTATGGGGAAAGTCAGAGAAACCCCATTTAATGTTACAATGTCATTTACGTGCTTCGAGACCTGGATCACACGATACAGAGCAGAAACAGAAAATGAATAATGATGAAGTATTGGTACATGCTAAGGGTAAGATAAAACGGTTGTTATTAAAGGCAGGGTATACTTTAAAAAGACGACTATTTACATTTATGTTGGCTTATCTAACCTGCTTAATGTGCTCGTCTTTTAATTTTTTCCTCTTTTCATCCCATGCTTCCTCGCTTAGCTTTTTTTTTTCCCAGATGTTTACTTTGACAGTCTCTGCTCTGGCAGATGCAACAAATTTCGGAGGGAAATGAAATCTTAACAAGAAACTGAATAATAAGACAAATCAGTAAAGTGCCAACACCCCTAATTACTGCATGTATCTGTCTCTAACTGCCTTTATTAAGATTGAGCCTGTCTATACACTTCTACCTGGTAGGACACGGCGGCGTTTCCTTTGATGCAGCTTGAGCTTCATTTGGTATATGATGAGGGCCGGGTCACTCTCCCTGCTGCAGGCGAAAGCAGACTAGAGCAACTGCAGCAGCCATTTCAGTTCATTTCCTCACTTTTTCTCGGGGACGGCTCACTCTTTCGCTCTTCTATTTGATTAATGGCACCATCTCTCCAGTGGTCGTTGTAATAAAGTCAAATGAGGTCTCGAACGGCCGAGGCTTAGTAGAATCAGCAGTGGGTAATTGAGGTGGAGGATGTCTCAGGTGGGGCTTCAGTCTGTCCTCACGGCAGAGAAATAGTGTTTCACTAGTCTCTCTTCGGCAGAGTTAGTGTAGTCAGTAATTTAGTTAGAACGACCTTGCTTTGCTGCACATTGTTGGATTTTTGGATGCTTGGGCTCGTGCTCTGTTTTAAAGGTTACAAAGCTGCTGGCGGGGAAGAAAGGTGCCTCGCCTCTGAACGCACCCAAGTGTGCTCAGTTTGTCTGCTGAATAGTACATTAGCAGAGGAGCGATAATTCAAATTCTGTCAAATGTATTGTCTTTTAGAAGAAATGATTTTCCTTTGTTGGAGACACACGATTGGCTTTCCACATTGAAATCTGTCACAGGAATACTCATATAACTCCTGCCTGAAACCTGGTAATCCGCAGTATCTTCTTTCACCAGACTAGATTGATCTCGGTTGTGTTAGAATACTTAGCCTTTATTTAGCATTGTGATAGCAAATAGGCCCTGGCTCGAATTCAGTTCATTCTTAAAATACAGCACCCAAGTAACACTGCTCCACACACTCAATATGACCTATAGAGATAGACTGAGGAAAGGAAGTCCTTGGAGAAGCAGGTCTGACATCACAACCTGTCTGATTGTTCTACTGTGTATCAGAGTCTCTCACACTCATCTCCCTACTAATTCCACAACCTCCTTTCTCCTTGTATGTGAAATGTATATCTCGCGAACCCTTCACACTTGGTACGTGTATTTGTATTCGTGTTGGTCATAGGAATCGCAGTGCTGAGTTTAGTGCGATTTCTACATTTGTTTTACGTTCAAAATAGGAATCAACAAGTGACCAGCACTCTGTAGCAGGTAGGTGAGTGTGTGTGTGTTAGTGTGTGTGTGTGTGTGTGTGTGTGTGTGTGTGTGTGTGTGTGTGTGTGTGTGTGTGTGTGTGTGTGTTAAGAGGGAGAGGCTTGGGCAACATGCCTTAAGTCAGTTGAATCTTCTACATCCACAGATAAACTACAGCAGTAGCTACTGGGTCAAACCAAGGGTCAACATCACTACCAGATCATTCAGTGCAGTCATGGAAACACTTCCTGCTTGGCAGTGTCAAAGTTGAAACCGAACTGCAATTTGTTTGCTGAAATGATCTCTTAACAGATAAGAGTAAATGAGACACAGCAGGAAGACTGTTCCTTCCTTTTTGGGAAAAAAATGGAATGGAAATCAAACTTGAATGGAACTGTATATAGTATGTAACAGTAATCATCATGATCTTGTTGATATTTTTCATTTCATAGATGTTGCTAATTCCTAATAAAACAACACTTCAAATCCTCACTTAATAATTTCTGCTGGACTCACTCTTCTTCCAAAAACTCATTGTCCTTTCTATTCTAATTGGCCTCTCTTCTGTAACATTGTGCAATAAGAGCCAACACCACAAGTGTTGACATGTGTAAATACATTTTCTATTCCTACATTTAGGGAATTTTCGTGTTCTGTGAGTTATCTACATGCAGCACTTACTGTACTTTTACAGTTGGGGAAATAATCTTGTTCCTCTATAGTTAAGATAAATGTTGTATGCACACAGGATGCAAATTCTTGGACCACTTTCCAACTTCCACACACTTAGTCCTGCATCTTGTGGATAGAAATCACAAGTGGCAGATTCAAACAATATTGATGTGATTATAATGGCAATTTGTACAGTTACTGGACAAATAAGACCTGGCATCGGTGATCATAAATACCCTAAAACAAAGGCTATCTGCTACAGCGCCATCAGAAATTATACTGCTATTATAAGTTAAAGAAATTGTACACATCCCAAGATGTCATGTTACATAAATGCACCATAACATAAAATATAAATTCTCCACAGGTCGTCTTTTGGCACGTTCTCCCAAACAACACCCCGAAACGTATTCCTCCATGCTGGTGTCTGTGAGACTTTGAGAACTTTACAGTTTACTGCTCGGCTGCACGGCACAAGTTTTATGTCGTCCTGCAGGCTCAGTACAATCTGCCCACAGATGGGGTTTGATTCATAAGATTGTTTATACACAATCTGACACGACAGCGTTCTGACCTTCATGTGACCTTGAAACGACCAGATGATAAAAGCTGTGTAGAGTCAACTGCACGGTAACATCGTACAGAATTTATTTATTTTCTATTCCAACTCTGACGGAAAAAAAGGATAACAGTGAAATAACTCTCGTGTCCATGTTATTGATTTTTATCTCATATGCACACTCACCATGCTTTTTGTTTTTTGTGTTACATCTCACTGGTCTTTGCTGCTAATGCCATGCTGCTTAATTTTTGTTCTCAACATAAAATGACGAACAAAATTACCATCATGTTTAGCCAAAACAAACAAGTGAACATTTCCATAAACCGGCATTGCTTCTAAACTGCTGAAGTTTATTCTGACAACAGCAGGTGAAATTCAACTCTCCAGACTCGAGGCCACAATTGCAGCTCCATTTATACTCCCCAAACATACTGAAGAGCATTTGGTCCGTTTTAATGACAGCCAATAATCACCACCCCAGATAGGCTCCCTGAAGCACTCCCCCATGGAGCTTTTGCTCTCCTGCCTCCCGCTTGACGAAGTCACAGTGTGCGGCTTGTGGCCTGAGGATCAGTAAAAGCCACCGGGAGGCTAAACGCTCTGCCTGCTTTTATTCTTGATCACCATTTTAGACAAAAGCTGCAGAAAGGAATGGATTAGCTGACCAGTGGGTGGGAACATGGGCAATGAGCCAAGCCGAACACTGGTGCAGCTGGAAGGCAATTCCCTCACAAAAGCGTAGCATGGTGACTTGACTCTGTGGAACGTATAAGGTCTGTGCCTCATTGGTTTGGACCTTGTTCCCAGTGTCTTATAATAAAGTTCACACACATGACAGCTGACATGTGCATTCACTATTCCATATACGCTTGTATACGTTACCTACCAGCAGCTTTCAGCAGTTTCAGTGAGATGATGAGAAATGCATTCTTAGGGGAATCAAGTAGAAAAGGTGTCTTTTCATGTGATGAAGCTGCCTGATATTTGATCAGTGCATCATTCATGGGACATGTCCCCTCTGGAGTATTTCACAGCAGATGTTGTCTACAGTGTCAAAATGGTGGTTGTCTTCCATGTCTAGTCCTCATGCTTGTCTGGATTCCTGCAGGTTCTTATTTGTATGCGACGACAGCACACGACATGTGCGCGAGTTGGAACAGCATTTAATTAATTTCATCTGCTCCGTGTTATCTGCTGATCTAAACTGGATTAACAGTTATTCTGCCTCACTGAGATCCTTATATCCAGCGGAGGAAAGATCTGTTCCCTGATTAAGCGAATAATGTCTCTCGCTCTGTCTGCTGGTGTCATTGATGATGGCCTACACAGGGACATGATTAGTATGTGACTGAGTCACCCTGCTCCCTTTCCTAGTCATTATCCTGCAGGTGCGAATGAGCACAAGGCTTCTACTGGAAGCTAATTACAGCCTGCACAACTTCACCAGGGGGCTGCAGGTGATGACAGCTGCCTGTCGTCTGTGCTTGAATTCATCATTTTTAACAATGAGACCCATGAGGGTGATTTCAATTGGAGACAGTATTAATTTAACTGATGGGTATCAGGATATAAAGCAGGACTTCATGTTGAAAACACGTTTTTTGTAGGATAAGGATAAGGTGGAGGTAAAGTATCAGTCTGAATCTAAATCAATAAATCACTTTGAATCTGTCAGAAGATGACGATGTACTGAAGGACGAACACGCTTGGACAGTTTTCAATGGCACAGTTTTGATATGGAATGTAAAGGTCTGGCTCTGGACTGAGTTCATAAAATGGTGCTCTGGTGTGTGAAGATAAAAATCGAACTTTATGCAAACTGTTTGAGTGTGGTTCGCCTAAAATCTGCGTTGTGGTTCCCTGAACTTTTGCAGTGTGAACACAAAGTGCTACAGGTTTGCCTTGGCATTGAAATGAGCCTGAACTGTTGTGCATCGATGCAGTGACAGAACAAAATCAATACAAGTTAATAAACACCATAAGTAATCAGAGGTTATTATGACACGTATAGTAATTGATGAGAAGCAGCTCTGTGCAATAACATAGAAAATTGAGGAATCGATGCTTTGAGATGCATCGAGAATTGAATCATGAACAGGTGAATTGTGAACAAATGATTGACAGGTGTATTGTAATCACATCGTGGAAAGGTAATTCATAATCGTCCAGTAGGAATGTTTGTATGCGTTAATAGGCTTCTTCTATCCCTGTGGGCTAATTGAACCAAAGAGAGGTGTGGCAGCAGCCATCTTGTTCTGAGTGAAAATAAACCATAATCCAAATGAGTAAAGATCTGTGTGACTGTGAACTAGGTATTGTATGAAGAGAAAGAGAGCTGAGGCCCCTTCAGAGCGAAAGTGGACCAGACAGAGAACAGAGTCCACCTTCAAATGAACTGGTGATGTGACAGGACCGAGTCCCTTTCATGTTGTTCCAATTTGAGAGGACCGAGTTCAGTTCATTTCAAGAGAACAATATGTTAAAACAAACTTATAATCAAATATGCCATTTAATCCTAAATCAAAAATACACTCAAGGGAGTTCCATTTGTTTTTGATACTGTAATTGTTAGTTAATTGTAAGTGTCTATATGTATGTCTATCTGTATGTGTATACCGTTGTCTCTCAATCCTTGAAACATGTTTACAAATTTAAACTAGCTATTCAGAAATCTGAAGGTGCGGCAGGATTGTTCTCCCTGTTATGGCAAAACTCACTGATCCTGAAGCTTCGTAACGTAAGAATAAATTTTGGAATAAAACCCCACAAAGGTATAAGACATGGGCATAGATAACAGCAGCAGCAGTGTCATGTATCGTATTTAACGTAGACCACATCTGTTATATTGTGAGCAAGTGTGGCAGTTCTGGCCATCATTCAAATACATAGCACTTCTGTTGTTTTAGAAATGTCAATGGATTATCTGTCAGTTTTTCCATTACACATGTTTTAAGGATTCAAAGTCACATTTGCTGCCGTGCAGTTTTGAATTCCATCTCCTTTAAAGGCTCCGACCTTTCTTCCACCTTCCTTCTCGGTTTAAACCTCTTATTTTTCTGTGTTTATTACTGGTGAATTTACCAGACTCCCAGTCAAGCTGTTGCTAGCAGCAAATCAATGAGGAGCTATTATTTACTGTAGATCCTGCTGGTGGAGTGCTCTTCTGGAAGGCCTCCAGCACGGCCTCACTCTCAGGAAGTCTCATCCTGTACAATGGCTCTTGGCAGTGGACACAATCTTTTGTCCTTCAAGCTACTTGGCTGCGTTCGTGCTTGTACTTGAACGGTTTGTTTAGGAAGGGTAACACGTATATTCAGTCACATGTCATTTTGATCCAGAACTGTGAGAATGTTAGACTATACTTATATGTGAAATGCTCCAAAATATTACTTGTATTACTGCTCTTGACGCTTGATCTTGTTAATTTAGGTAAGAACTACAGCATTTTTTTTTCTTATTGCCAATATGACTTAAACTAAATTATCATATTTAAAAAAAATCGAATTTCAAATAAAAAATTGTTGTCATTATTCTAACATTCCACTTGATTTCATCACAACAGGAAAGTTGCTTCTTAAACAATAAATTGTGATTCAGTATGGTGTCAAATAGTAAATACGTTCACTACTGTTATCGGTTGTTTCAGACTGATTCAGTGGCCGATATCACTACAGTTACAAGGACATAAAAACACATATTGACACCCGGTATAAGATGAAAAAAGAAAACAACGAGCCTGGTTTTGTAACCGAGCCAGTAATTACACTGGCTCCACCCTCCCTGCTCCGTGTCTTGTCCTTCTCTTATCCCCCTGAGCAGAATTAACCCAGCTCTTCTTTATTCACAGCAGGTTAGTTTGCTTTATTCTGTGAGTCCCTGAAGATTTCTGTAACTACACGCTCCGCACACTGTGAATAGTAATTGTGTGTAAAGTGTGTGGTTTTATTAGTGTGTGCACCAATATGTATGTGTCTTGTCTATATATATATATATATATATATATGTGATAATAGAAGTGTGTGTGCTCTGTTTATATACAGCTATCCTCTGTTAAACATCAGAGGTTCAAAAACACTGCTGTGTCTACCATGTGTCTCTTTGATGCATTGTGTTAATAGGTGGGTTAAATTATGCAGCACGGCTTCGACTCTTCAGTGTTTCTAGTAAAAAGACAGAGGAAGTGATTTTTTTTCAGGTGTCCTGAGAATCACTGCAGTTCAAAGAAAATAACTCACTGCCAGGATGAAGCATATTAAATTATGATTTCATCTTTCCAGTAATGAGGGAACAGTATCTTGTGTGACATCTACAGGGGGTCTCGCAACTGAGATTATTCAAATATCTAGTTTCAGTCAGAGTCTGTCAGAGAGATTGTTATAATCTTCATTACCTTCTTCTCATATTTTTTACAAGTAACAATAACAGGTGGGATTGTTTTGCATGCACAGACACACGACAGGGATTTTACATCATCACCAATTGATTTGTTTTCCTGTCTGTGATTTATTCAGGGGGAGAATTAGGAACAGTGTATTCGCTAGATATGACTGTTAAGCATCTTTATTACTGCAATGAAGAGATCCATGCAATGTGTGGGCCTCTTATGGGATATGGGATGTGGGCCAAATCTGGGCTTAAACAATTTTACTATGTGACCCCATAGATTCTCTGAACAGGCGGCTTATTCGACCCGTATCAAAGTAAAGGGACTAACAACTTATTTAATTCAATCAAATAGTATTTGTACATCACAACATATGTTATCTCAAGGCACATTAAGGTTGAGACCTCACAGTACTTGGCAAGCGTGTGTTTCATTAAGTAGAACACACTGATTAATGGATGGAAGCCTGTTCCTGACTGTGCACTGTGTCGTTTCACTGTGTCTACAGCTGCTTTCTTCTGCAGTTACTTTACAGCAACAAATTGTCGGCACACTGACGATTTATTTTTGAGACCCAAACTGTTGCCTGTTGATTTCAGCTTTTTGATGGTCTCAGGATGTGAGCTTAATTCTGGAAACATCCCAGAGAGATTTGATTCAGCTGCAGGAGGTCAGGGAAGAAACGAGCAGAGAAGAATTGTAGATATGCGGTCACTCTCCTTTAAAAGCTGTATATTTCTGCAAGTGGCTGATAGGGTGCCAAGTGTCTTTGAGTATGTGTGAGAGTGGGAGTAAGATTTTAGGTGGAAAAACACTCTTAGCTCCCTGCATCACTATGCCACGAGGATGGTCTCCCCACCTGAGGATCAATGGGAGTCTTTCACTGTGTGGATGAAAGGTTCCCATCTACCTCTTTAAAAAAACACATATACACCTTCTACACAAAGGGCAGGAAGCACTTACACACACAGCTGGAGGGCACTTTATCCAGGCTTTTGACCTTAGCATTTTATGTGTTGAATCTGCCAAGTCGAGTCCATCAGTCTTAAGTGGAAATTGATGGAAAAGTGCAACCACTGCTATAAGTATTTAAGTTATAACATAAACTTTCTGAACTGTCACTAGCATCCAACATTTAGACACAGTCCAAGTACATGGTCATTTCTTTTGGCTCTCACTCACTTGAGTGTTTTCTTTGAAATGTGCTTTTGTTCTTACAAAACAAGTGCCTGGGTTATATTTATTGGAAAAATTTATATAATCCAACCAATTCATATTTTGCAGTGGCATTGACATGATGAGGTGATTAACTGTATAGTCTGGATGCAACTGCATCTCCTAACAACGATTTTTTTTCTTTCACCGACAATGTTAATGGAATGAATCCCATGATGTTGATGAAATGTGTGAAGTGGCACCTAAATAAATTCATTCAGAGAGGCTGTGCTGTATTCGACAGCTGCACAATGCAGGTGATTTCCCTGCAGGAATATTGACCTTGATAGGCGGCCCATGTTATAAGGTGGTTATTTTTCCGTAGTGAGAAGAAGAAGATGAGTGCAAATTGTTTTTGTCTGTATCTGAATTCTAGTAATATTTGCAACATAACCTCAGAAAACATCACAGTCCTCAGGGGAGACAGATAATGACCTGACACAGATGTCTGAGACGGACAAAATGGAGCAGAATTCAATGAAAAAAATAGAGACTGACATTAGGAATATAGAGGCCTATCATCAGAGGATCACAGATCTCTGATAGCTTGGTATTTTCACTAATATAAGCAGGAGCAAGAGCATTTATAGATGAAAAAGGAGCTTTTCAACTCAAACTAATAGGGAGCCAGTGGAGCAAGGAGAGTTGGACTAACACAGCACCTCTTCTTCAGGATGGTAACAGCCTTGGTGTCTCATTCTGAACAGGCTGGAGACAGAAGAAAAAGCTCTGATTGAAACCAAAATATAAAGAGTTGCATTGATGAAGGTGGATAGATATAAAACGGTGGATAACCTGATTCTCCAAATCAGACAAACACACACATGCTCCTGAGTTTACAAATAATTAAGTTAATTCAAGCTGAATTTACCTGAATAATACAGGTTTATTTTTTTCTTATTGAATTTAAAAAGCAAACCTAACACCAGGTTCTTGATAATGCTCATTGATGTCAGTGTCACAGTGAAGTAAATCTACACATTGAGTACATTCACACTGTTGAACAACAGAGGTCTTGACAGTGCTGACCTTTGAGAGAACAAAGAGCCACAGTGTTGCAGCATCAACCTTTTAATTAAACCCTCCTCTATCTGAGTAATGTTTCAGGAAAGAGACATTATTTGTCATTAGAAGCAATCAGCTTGACTGGTCTTTGAATGTATTGGACCAAGTTTCTTTCATTCATTAGTGGAAAGTCTGTCCTAGAGTATGTTCATAAATACTGTTCGCTGGCACTGTAATAATGATTTTCATAGCTGTTCCACTTCTATACTTTTTCCACTTACAACTTCTCATTTCATCATGTGTGAATTCCATTTCCTTGGCGTTACAATTCATTTCCACCGGTCACCTTGAGCCGACTGGAGGACGGAAGAGATGTGGTCTTATTTGACTGGCTGCCGGCACTTCAGATATCTGATCACAGGCACACTTGCACTGTAAACAGATAAATACACACATATCCACTGCTGGAACACCATCACACAAAGACACGTTTGATTGCATTATAACAAATAAAGGATAATAAAAACTGGTGCTGATTGTGAATGGTCAAGGATGCGCCACAACTGAAGGACTTTGTGTCACTGATTGATCAATGGAGATTCAAGAGAATAGATTTCCTTTCCTTTTCCGTAAGGCTTTTGTTGTTTTCTTTCTCTCCTCCACAGAGGGATACAAGGGAAGAAATGTGGCTCCATCATCCTGTCTGCAGAGGAGCTGAGCAATTGTCGAGTGAGTGATCTCTCCTACCAAACACACATTAGCAGGCAACGTTTGTCGGCAAAGCCTGGTTAATAAATGAAAGTGCTGTATATCAATCTATCTATCTATCTATCTATTGATCTAATCTATCTCATCTCTATCTATCTATCTATCTATCTATCTATCTATCTATCTATCTATCTATCGATCTAATCTATCTCATCTCTATCTATCTATCTATCTATCTATCTATCTATCTATCTATCTATCTATCTATCTATCTATCTATCTCATCTCTATCTATCTATCTATCTATTGTATCTGTCTATCAGACTATCTGTCACAGTTACACCAGTAGACACACACACACACACACACACACCTTTCAGAACTCACAGATTCAGTTGCTCTCACTCTGCAGTGTGACCCACTGTCTGATGTAATGGCCCATGAACACAATGGGGTGAGGGCTAATGGTCCCCTCAACCAGGACTGAGGCGTGACGCTGTGAATGCTAAACTGGACCTCCAGCGCGCAGATAAGAACAGGATATTGAAAAGCAGGAGTACAACGGAACAAATGGTCTAGAGATAGGGAGACAGAGGAGTGAAAGGCAGTGAAAGAGATGGCACCATGAGACAGAGAGCAAACAAGCAGTGATAAGATGGAGAGAAAAAAACGTGTGTCAGTGTGTTTGGGAGAGAGTGAGTGTGAATCAATACAGGATCATTTAATGCTCTGCATGTACCAGCTCTTATTGTGGCTATAAAATCCACTTGGCTAATGACAGTGGGAGACCAAGTCTTGATTAATTCAAACACAGACCTGCCTGACCTTGTCTCCTACAGCCTGTGGGGACACATGCATGCACGTGCACACCCCCTCCACCTCTGTCACACACTAGTTCACGAATGTCTCTAAACTCTGTCACATACAAACACAGCCACACTAAACTTGGCTACGCCTGGTTCAAGCTGCAAAAAGCCTTGTTGCATTTGATGTCACCACCTTGAATCTAGGCTGGAAAGATACAGAGACCAGCTAAAGTGAATATATCCACTTTTACGTCAATACATGGCCCATATGACAACTTGTGGGATAAAAGGTGTTGCTTGCAGTGATTAAGCTCTGAATATGTTTGGATGAACTCTGAGAAGAGGTTCAGATTCCCTCTGTGCAAACATAACCGGTACAACGCTCATTCATCCCTTTGTCAGATGAACTCATTTATGTGAAAGTGGAGAACAGACAGAATCATGGTTGTAGCAGCTGACCTGAGCAGCCTTTCCTGGTTAGGGTTGTACAAACTAATGTTTTGCCCAGTCCTATTTAAAGTTTTTTATTGTATGGTTTTTTTCATTGAGGCAGCAACTCCCTGTATCCCAAAAAAAAAATCTCCCAAGGGAGACAAAGACAGTAGCCTTGAACCTTGAAAGTAGATCCAGCCACACAGCTTTACTCTTCAACGTGTCTGAGTAATCTTTAAATCGTTTTCATTTCTCGATAAGACCATTACAAAGAGGGATTTGTGAAAGTCTACTGCACCATCCGACGCCTTGAAACAACATGTAGCTACTTCACATGCTCTAGAAATTCTTAATTTTAGCGTAGCTTCTTTAGAGTGAGAGGAAGTACTTATATGTATTTATGATCCTCGTGTTGATCCCAGCTTCGTTATCCATAATTTAACCCTAGCATGGAAACAAGACTAATTTAAATAGAATCTAAAACAAGGTTTTCTGGGTTTTTCAAAATACTTTGTTTGTAATGAATGACCCAATGTTGGGTGGGTGGATATGTGTGTGTTGGTGTGTAAGTGTAAAATACAATACATTTGTGCATACTTGTGAAACAAACCTACTGTGCAACACAAACAATCCTATTATAGCTTTATTTATTATTTTGTAAAATGTGAGACTAGAGAAGTTGTCTATTAATAAACCTCTACTTTTGGTTCTACAAAATGTAAGTCTTAGGAAAAACATGTATTGCTCAGATTCCTCTTTGATTAGTTAAAATACAGAAATTGAATTGACCACAGCCAGTACACTGCAGGCCAACACCCCTGTTCAGGAAAATTGACATTATGAGAATTCACTTATTTGCACTTTTGTTCAAAATAAGAATCTCCTGATCACTCACATCTCGCCACCTGAATCGAGAGCCAATAGGTTATTAGTTCAGCATGTAGCATAAGGAGGAGAGGGTTAACAGCCTTAAAATAACATTTTTTTTTTTTTTTTTTTTTTATCTTTAATCTCTATGAAGTCTAAATGAGAAGTTGTGATTTATGAGGGAGTTATATGTGCGAGTGCATCTAGGGTTTTTACTTATCGAGGGTTTTTACTATAATACCACGTATAAAGGTTGGATTGTTAGTTTCAGAAAGGCCGTGTTCAGACCTGGTACAAGTAGACAGCTCTAAGTTCAGATGTGAATGCAGCCAAGACCCATCCCTCAGACCACATTCGAAGTTGGTAAGGGTCACATGGTCACCTTCTTTTAACGGTGTGACCTTAAATGCCTCCTAGGCCACATTGAAAGACCGCCTATTTAGCTGGCATCTTCAGGATCTCTTGGAGCAGAGACTTATTCTAACACATTTGGCAGTGTCTCCAACACATATACAAATTGTTGTGGCCACCAGCACAAAATAATTCTCAGAAATATTATTTCTGCAGGATTTCTGAAAAACACAGCCCACTCCTTCTCCACCAACTCATCAACTTCTCCTTTTTAATTGCTTGAGTGTTTTAAGTGTTTTAATTAAAAAGTAAACATTATTCAATGCACTCTGAATAATTATTAATGAAAAAAATGCTTCATCTTGCAAAGTGGGAACTTGGTCTGATCATTATTAGTACCGGATAAAAATTAGGTGCTGGCTCAACAGGAGGCAAACAATTACAGCTAATTACAAAACCTTCTCATACTTTCATGGATGAAACTCCATGATGCTACTGACTGTCAGCTCCTGCCCTCAATATTGAATTCAAACTGCATTACTGACTCCGACAGGACCATGGTCACAGTCAGGGGCAGGAAAGGAATGTAATGATCCATGACTAAATACGTTTTATTTTTCTAACATTGCAACAGGATGTGTGAGCAGTGCAGAGTGGGAGCAGAACCACCTCAGGCTCCCCACTTTTCTCTGTGCTCTCTCGCTCTCTCTGGGAAATAAAGTTCCTCCATATGAACTCGCTGATGCAACAACCCCCCCCGCTCCCCAAAAGGATTTTCATTCCCCTTTATTTGTTCAAATTTAATCACTGGGCTGTTTTGCAGCGTGTGTTTGGCCATAAACAGCTAATGGGGATGTAGAGAGAGGGAGCGAAAGGAAGCGAGTGAGCCCAAAGCCTGTGAAGCTCCGCTTTCTGTCCTCTTTCCTTTTTACCTCCTTAGATTGTGCACTAATGTTGTCAGGAAAACCACAGATTTTTCGCTATAGATGAAATAATTTCATTTTGAGCAGAATTATTGCCTCATCTCAAATGACGGATGTGTAAGCACATCAGCTTGAGTCGCGCTAATGGGGTTATCATGACTCCGAACCCTTTGAGAAGAGCGTGTTTTGAAAAAATGTGGGTTCTTCACCAAAGTTTGGCAAAATGACAAATTACCATGTAATACAAATACACAGTGTACGGTATATTCCTTTGAATATATTAAAACTCATTCAGGCTTCTATATTTCTCTTCACAATGTGCAGTGAATCTGAGAACCAGCATTCACCACATTCTCTATGGATCAAACTGGAAGGTGTCATCTTTTGAGCAGAGAACAAGGGGAATCAAAATGTAAAATATAGAAAATAGCAGATTCAAGCAAGAAAAGAGCAGAGGAAGGAGTAAAGTAATGGTGAGGGTCATGTATTTACGTCTACACGTGTTTGTGTGTGTGCAGTGAACAAACAAAGCAACAAGTCAAACAGCAGAGAGTCATCTGTCATTGTCTGTCATGTTAAATCCTACTGTCCCATCTCCATAACTCCCAGAGACAAAAACACATGTGCTCAGACTAATTCATGCCAGAATGACTGTTCTGAAAATGCACCAGTTTGGCCTTTATACTAGAAAGCACATTTAACTACGTTTACTCTTATCTTTCCCCCATTTTCTCTGTCACAATTAGAGCAAGTGGAATT
Source organism: Pleuronectes platessa (assembly GCF_947347685.1). Lineage (NCBI taxonomy): Eukaryota > Metazoa > Chordata > Actinopteri > Pleuronectiformes > Pleuronectidae > Pleuronectes > Pleuronectes platessa. Next base: position 18,181,736 of record NC_070627.1, read on the forward strand.
CTTGCTCAACTAAACACACACGCGCAAACACACACAGTTGTGATTCCATGACTTCAGAACACTTAATTCATTTATTTCCTGGAACCTAAATGTATCCATAACTACTACATGTCTAATCCTAACCTAACCATAACCGCAAAACATGTCTTCGCTGTAAGATTCAAGTATTTATATTATGAGGACTTCCTTTTTGTCCCCACAATATGACTATAAAAAGAGATTTAGGTCCCCACAACATGAGTAATACCTGGACTACAGACACACTCTTCCCTTCACTAATGACAGAAACATTTACAACACAATTACTCCCCTGAGGTTGTGGGGGTGTCTCTACCTATAGCCTTTCACCCCCCCCCCCCCCCCCCTGTTAAAATATTGATAGCCTGGCTCTCTCCATATTAGTGGCTGTTGATCACAGACCTTTGCAAGAGTCTGTGTTCATGCCACAGAGCCTTAATGAGGCAGGAGCTGATGCATGTTTAATATCTTCAGCCCATTCCTTCACCATAAATAGCTTTAATGTGCTTATTAGTACTGCAGAGATTTTTATGGCGTGTCCCTCCACCTCCTTACTCAAAAACGGCAATGATGCCTAATTTCACCACCATAACAGTTGTTCACAATTGTTAACAAACGTTTTTCAAAACAATAACGGCTTTCTCAAAACTGCACACAAAAAACTGAAAACCTCCCACACAAAATATTAAACCTGACACTCCCTTTGCAATATGACTCTTTGCCATCAAATCTCTTAACTGTTCACAAAAGGTAGTGCTAAAATGGGTCGAGCGATTGGTACATGAAGTGAAGGTTGTGCAAATTATGCAAAATTTTAGCTTTTTGTGTGTTAACAACTGAGAAAAACTGTAATGTATATTGAGCTGAGGAACACTAGAAAAAACTGTGTGCAGGCAACAAAGGAGCTTCATGCTGCACTGATGACACTCGTGATGGACCAGTTGCTTCGCTCCAGTTTTTGATATAATTGTTGATTGTGAAATTGCTGTATGTGGGTTGTCTCATTTTTGTCATCTTTATATAAAACTGATTTGCTTCGATCTCAGCATCAACTGTCAATCATGATGTTTTCATGATGTTTGTATCAACATACGCTAAGTGTGATAATAACTAACATAAACCTGCCATGATTTGACTGTCCTATCTACTAACATGGAGGAGGCGGGATTTATGAATTATACTGAGGTTGGCCACCAGGGGTTGATCAAGATGGTTTGGCTTTAGCATTTATAAGTGCTGTCACCCGGTGCAGCCTAAACTGGAAGACTGAGCACTGCGTTCATGTGCAGCGAGTACATTGTCACAGTTAGTTACTTGTTGAATTAGGTACTTGTTGAAATAGAAAGCATAAGGGATCAGCTTAAATCTGTCGCTACAGAAAAAAGTCAGTAAGCAGCATGGCAGCCGATACTCCTCTAAAGGAGTGTTTTAAAGAGAATGAAGCTGTGGGAAGAGGAGCTCTCTTCTTTATGTGTACAGGGGGTTGTGTCAAATTACATGTTGTGTGTGTGTGTGTCCTCAGGGTGAGGGGGGGATTAGAGATATAGTTCCTCTCGCAGCTGGAGTGGAGTGGACGTGTTTATGAGTGTGTCGGGGAGGGAGTGTGTGCTCCCTGGCTGTGTGTGATAAAGAGAGAGGACACAGTGGTAGGACGCACACAGGCATTAAAATGGGAAGCGGCATATGTGCGCAGAAACACTCCTGCTCTCCCTCTAGCACACTTGCAGCCCCTCACACGTTCTTGTGCTGATTTGCCGCTCGGCACGCAGCCAGAGACGAGGTGCAAGCTGCAACATTAAAAAGCTATTAAGCTATCATCAGTGGCGCCATGGCTGCCCAGTGTAAGGCCTCAGGCTCCGACAACAGCGGCAATCTACTGTTATAGCATCTGAATGTACTGTAATGAACCCACTGTGTTTCAGAGATTAGCTACAGCCCATGTACCTGAGATAAGTCAGGTCCCGACTGCCGCCACATAGTGAGAGCCAAGAACACGGATAGTAAACAAGTAGTGCGAGGCTCAACGGCATACAAGTGATTTATTTTTGGGAATTTGATAAAAGCTCCATGTTTCATGATGAACAACTGGTGGACAAAATGCGCCATCAGGCTTATTTGTTAGAGAGAGTACCAGAAGAAGAGTTGTTTTGTAGTGAAAATAAATCTCCCAGCATCTGCTGCTGGTCTTTGATTTATCTGATGTGTGTGTTTGGCTTTTTATAGTGTTTGTAAGTTTATCTTTTATATCCACAATGGCTTTCACACACATACAGACACTCACACGCAGACACACACACAGTAAAATTATCATAAAGAGAGACCACTGTGCGTAAATAACTTTATTAACTGATTAATCGTTCCCAAGATAATTACAATAGCACAATTCAACTCAAGTCGTGAAATATGAATATTGAAGCTGCTGTTCCTGAGTAATATCTTAAAATAAGTTTTACAGATCCTATTTAATGTGGTCATTTCTGAATAGAGGAAGCAAGTTGGTGCTCAAAGGAAAGCTTGTGCAGATATATGTGTTACTCATCTACTCGTGAGAAACATCAAGCCTTAAGTTCCAAAAACGGATGGAACAAATATGAGGTTGTAGAAACAACAAATTACATTTTAATTCGTTCTTCTTATAACAGCTTAATGCTACATTAGCCACTACCTGCGTAACACACCCACTTCCATTCAGATTACATTTCTTTTTTTGTGGCCCTAGTGACACATTTAAAGAGTCCGGTTCTCATGAAAGACACTATATAAATTCAAGTTATTATGAAGATATTATTACCTCATCCATAAACATCAACATCAACAATGTGGGTGAGGTCAACTCATATAATCCCACGCTGCTTCACTCGGTCTTCTTTTATCGTTTTGATTAAGAGACCCCTGGAGGCCAATGTTATGCACTGCATGTTTAATCGGTTATCATAATGTTCATGTTTTGCGACATTAAAATCTTTTCACTACAAGCCTCAGTCAACCATTCTATCACACATCATTCACACACGGCACTGCTGTCAGAGGTAATTTGGGGTTCGGTCTCTCGCCCAAGGACACTTCAGCCTGTGGACAAGAGCAGCCAGGGATCAAACCAGTGACCTTTTGGTTAACAGTCGCCCATATTACACCACATATGCTACAAAACAACCTATAAATAAGCCAACAGGTTCAAACCTGTGTTTTAGGAGATAACATAACCCAACATATTACTGTGTTAATGCTAAATCAGTAAAAGCTTTGAAGGTTCTCTCATCAGTGGCTTTGCCCAACTACTGTGTCTATTAATAGTTTAATTCATTTTAAAAGCAAAGAAGCAAAAAGCAAGTAAAAACTACTATTTTCATACAGCCGGTTATAAATAAGGATGTAAAAGAATGTTGGTGGTGGAGAAACCATCGATCTTTATCAATAACATACATTCTGTGTTTACACTAATCATCTGACAGTATAGTCAATTTGGTACATTTATAGATAATCACTATATAATTAGTTGATCTTGTAGTCTTCTTAACTCCTGAACCCAAAACTCTGATTTAAAGGTTCAGTGTGTAGAATTTAGTGACATCTAGTGGTGAAGTTGCATGTTGCAGCTGAACATCCATCACCTCACCCTTCCGTTCCAAACATGAAGGAGAACCTGTAGTAGACTTCAGTTGTCATAAATACAAAAGTGTTTAGTTTGTCCAGTTTGGACTACTTTAAAAACACGGCGGCCTCAGTAGAGAGGACCAACTTCAGATGTAAGTATAATGTAGTTATAAAGTTTCCCATTCTAGGGTAAAAAAACAACAATTTGTACACAATGGATTTGTACACAATGGACAAATACAAAAAAAATTGTGTAACATCTTAACGTGGAAAGAATCCAAAGGTCTGGAAATGTTCCTACATTGAGCACATGATCGTGTTTTTTGGCTAAATCAAGAGAAGAAACAGTCCTCAACTTACGTGACAGAAACACAATGCCCAAAGCAGACTAATCTAATTTGTGTTTGATGTTTCTCTGAGGCTGAAATGCTCTCGAAGCATCAGATGCTCCACAGATGCTGTGACGGGTATCACAAGAAGTTAGTTTGACGACCATTACTCATCCTAGAATTAGACTTGGTAAGCAGCTGGCAGTAATGTTAGCAGGACTGCTGGTGGGTGGATATGCAACAGTGGTTAGGTTCCTGCATACTTGAACAGAACACACAAACACACAAACACTCACACACACAAACACACACACACACACACACACACACACACTACTGGTGGAACATTAGGTTGTTTTTATAGATAATGCTGGAGTGCACTGGCTGCCGGCCAGTAGTTCATCGAGAGCATATGTGGAGGTGATAATCACGCAGCACAACACACACTGAAACAACAGACAGCAACATCCTTACACGGATGTGTAAAGTGCATTTTACCAAAATATATTAAAATAATTTCTATGATATTATTCATGATATAGTGCCTACTGAGCCCTCTGTAACCATTTTCAGCTGGACCTTTTGCAGTGTGTGTATGTGTGGAAATGAAGCACTGAACATGGAGTCCTCTTACCCTCCTGCTAAAACCCATTTCAGCTCGTCTCAAGCAGATATTGTGACTCACGATGGCTTTGATGTGACAGGTTGACGTTGAAAGATCACCCAACAATGATCCGCTGAACACAACAATATCGTATCTCCCACTGAATCTTTTTCATTAAACTGCGGAGTTAAAACAGAAGAAGTTGTGGGAGAAGGGAAAATTAGGACACACACAAATTAGGATTTATTCGGAAATTATGAAAAAAAGTGATGGTACCCTTTCCTAATCCCAAATTCATGTCTAATGCCTCTTACCTCATTTCCATATTCCCCTGCAGGACAGCGGCACTATGCAGTTCTGTGCCAACAAGCTGGACAAGAAGGACTTCTTTGGCAAGTCAGACCCCTTCATGGTCTTTTACAGAAGCAACGAGGATGGAACGTGAGTCCTTGATGTAGTTTGGTTTTCTTAGAACAATTTTTTTACTTATAACAACTGTTTTAAACAGCAGAAGTTTCGCAGGAAAAGTTCAGGGGACAGGTTTTGAGACACATGAAAGAAAAATCCGCAATGCATGTGTCACCTGTGGCTGTTTCAGCAAATCACAATGTGTTTCATCAGTCACGTGTCTTGAAAATGATGACATCACATATAACACAAACATGTCTCATCCAGCTTCAAAGGGAGAAGCTGTCAAATATCACATTTAGTGTTGGAGGTACGTGCATATGTTGCATCAGGTGTATCCCCGCCCATCCTTCCGAGGGCCACAGGGGGAGCTGAAGCCAATCCCAGTTGAGCTATAGGTGGAGTGTTTGTCGGGGGTTACAGAGACAAACAACAATTCACTCATACACCTTGGGTCACTTTAGCCCCAATCTACACGCAGGGAAGTTGGACTAGCCGGAAAACATGCAAACTCCACATTTGATTTGAACCGGCACCTTGTTGCTGCGAGGCGATAGTGCTAACCACCTCCCCATTGTACACTACAATATAAAGAATTAATATGGAAATCACTGATGCAACATCAGAGGACCTACAGTGTGGTAGAGAGAAACCTGAATTTGTGCATCGGGAGAGGAGTGGTTACTGAGGCATGCACAACTTAAGAGGCTGCACCGAGTCAAGCATCAGTGGTCAGTGCGACCGCAACTCCCGTGACTATACACTATTACATAAATGACTCCGGCAGAGCAAATAGGAAAGGCAGGCAGTTAACGCAAGAAGCATAAAAGCAAGAAAAAAACACAATCTGCATTTCCCATCTGGAAAAACCTCTTCTGTTTCTGAGGCGGTCGACTAAGGCAAGCATAACTATCTCCCATCCCCTCACACTTTCTCAGTGCACTATGCAGCCTCCCAAGGGGCTCTGCAATTGTGGCAGCGTCAGCCCAATCTAGCTGGCGATACTTCAGCAAGTGCTTTGTTAGCCATCTTGTAGCTTTTCTCATTATTTTTATTCATACATAAGAGGGTGGGAAATGGATCCCCACAGAAGTGCGAGAACTATCTGTTGCTGGTGCCAGAGGGAGGGGGTACAAATTAAAAAGCTGTGAGGCTAAAAGACTTGCAGTGTTCTAAAAGGCTTGAGGCACTTAGTGGAGCGCAAGTAATCCGAGGCTTTGAATTCAAAAACAGTGATACGCATTGTTGCTTTTGGAAGGGATATCTGGGGGTATTTGATAGGAATTCATGAGGCTTTGCTCTGCGACACATTTCAGATGTCACAGAAAGCCATTTGCATGTCAATATCACACTGGTGGTCAAGGGGAAGGATTTAAAAGCCAGACTGAAATATGAAATTGTTCCCTGTGGTCTAACTCACAAATAGCTGGGATTCAGGCCAAGCGGTAAACAAAGCCGGGTACAGCCCTATTTCAGGTATCTCTCCCGTCACTTCAGGATTCCACATAGTATTTTTCCATCTCTTCACATACATCCCCCTCCCTTCATTTGCATATTAATCTCTCTCTTTCCTGGCTTAGAATATTGACGAATAATACTTCTCTCCCCTGACATTCCTCCTCCTCCCCCTCCTCCTCCTTTAGGTTTACGATCTGCCATAAGACAGAGGTGGTGAAGAACACATTAAACCCAGTGTGGCAGCCTTTCACTATCCCGGTACGAGCCCTCTGCAATGGAGACTATGACAGGTACAATGCAGACCCTCCCTACCCACCACCCCCACCACCCAGGTCTTTGCACTCTCTGATCTCGACAGCTGCTGTTTATCCTTTCACTGCTGCACTTGACTCACTACAGTATATCTCCCGCTGGTGCTGTTGACATTCCCTACCTAAATTGATTTCTGCTAGGATCAATCAATTGACTGCTTTCATGGCTCTAATCAGAATGTCTCTGACTGACAAACTGCATACTGATGACAGCCATTACCACAACCCGAGGGTCGAATGGTTAAACCAGTAGAAATCAATAGCAGTTCAACACGCTGCAGTGTTAGACGTCCCCTTATTCCCATTGTCACATTAATACAAAACCACTGTGTTCTTTGGACATGCCTTCTTATAGATTTATTATTTTCCCAGAAAAGCAGAGGTCAGGAACAATGATCCTCTTCGAATCTCCACCCACCTCCTTGTGCTGTTTCTGTGATCAGCACTATTCCCTTTAAAGAAAATAACATGGCGATATACATGTACTATTTTAACTCAATCTAAGCAACTGTAATGAGCAAATACTTTCTGTACACGTTCAGGCTGTGTGTATGCATGGAGCTGCATGGCGTTGTGCATACCAATGGTGTTTATATGTACTAGTGCACTGCTCGTTCTAAACCTTCTCATTATGAATTGGCTGTTTACTTGCCTTAGGTAATGCTGTTTGCAGTTTTCTTTCTGAAACTGCAGTAATGAGCGGTGCAAAATTAAGATCAACTGCAGAATCCTGATGCTGCACCACTGCTGCTGCACAAAGACCTTTGAACCTTTATGTTCAAGTTTCGGTGAAACTCAACTCGGTACAGAGCCACAAACTGGAGAATCAGTGGTTGTTGCCCTTTGTTTTAACCACCACTTTTGCTGGTCACCTGTTTATTAAAAGTTTATTGATACTGAATGTATAAATTCGAATGTCCAAATCGTACCAGATTCGAGACTGCACTTTCTTGGGCCCTTAACAATACAAATGTCAAGTATGAAAGTGATAAGATGAACGATTGTTGAGATATGTGAGCCACAGACAGACAGATCTCTGGAATTAGTGGACAGATATTGGATCATAAATCAAGGGCAACATTGGGTTTACATTTTCCAAGTGAGTCAGCTGAGAGACAATAGCATTTTCTATCGGTTCATGAAGTTAACAAACTTACAGTTGTGATTCCAAATTTTAAAGAAGAAAATTCTTGCACATTTCCTCTGCTCTCTATTAAAAAGTTTGATGTTTCAATGTCAAGGACCTTTCTCAAGACATGTCAGCCATTAAAAGACATGGTGTATAAATATAGACCATAATTGCGCGATAATCCATAGTTTGACCATGATTAGATAGATAGATAGATAGATAGATTACTTTATTCATCCCCGAAGAGAATTAAGTCGTCATAGCAGCAGGTATATTTGAATACAATAAAATACAATACAATAGAATAAAAAATATTGAGGTAGAAAGAATAAAAAAACAGGAACACAAGATAAATAGGTAGATAAGGTGCAGTGGCAAGATGATGGTAATAGTACTGATGATATGATGGTGATGTTATTGTTAGACAGTATATACAAATAGTACAGTATATATATAGTATATAATATAATATAACATAATATATATATTTATATATGATAGTAATTCTACCAGTATATAGTAATAATGGCAGCAACAGTATATATAATAATAGTAAATATAATAATAATAATAACATGTACACATGTATAAATATTATATACAAAGAATATACAAAGAGTATGATATAATATGATATGATATATAGTAGAGGTATAAATATAAGTATTCGACAATACAATAGATAATATAATATACTATGAGTGTAAGAATATGTAGACAGTGTGCAAAAGACAATATTATTGTATAAAATGATATATAGTATCAATATGATTGTCATTTCATCAAAAACCTGATTTGACACCCATTGTTTCATAAGGAAAAAGTGGTAAATCTGCCACTTTCATCATTATAATGAACGGTACATGTTCCAAGTAAGAAAGGAAAGCTCATCAGGGGTACCGACAGAATGGCTGCATGGGGACATTGCTCATGTTAAAGCAGTATATGATGAATTACTTTAATATCAACTTAAAAATGAAAAATGATACGGTGAATTTTCTCTGTCCATCATCGCTTTGTTTTTTTACGCTTTGGCCGAGCAACACAGGGGCACATTACCAGCTAAATATCTAAAATAATGATGGCTCATGCTTCTCAACAGGCCAATAATTAATGTAGACATGTTATGTCAAAGGGGGGAGGAATTCATTTCTCTCCCATCTTATCTGCTCGCCTCTAATTTAAAAGACATTGCTGAGAAGAAAACAAGCTAAATCATGAAGGAGCGCCGAGTGAAGATGAAACGGGAGTGACAGGCACATTACTTTTTGTGGGGGGGCGGGAATATTTCATGTGGCGTACTGTATCCTCTCTCTCTCTCTCTCTCTCTCTCTCTCTCTCTCTCTCTCTCTCTCTCTCTCTCTGCCTCTAATTACTGAGAACGCACAGAGCTTGTCTGAAAACTGAGATAAATCGGAGAGGAAGACAGAGAAACAGCTACAAATGGGGTTGCCTCAAAAACGTTCTGATACTTGGGAAATATTAGGTAAAACCGTGTGAACCAACCAATCACACATGAGCACAAGAAGGGATCACTGCCCTGTCAGATCCAATCATACATGAGGGACTGAGCTGGATTTCAAAGGCAAATCATAGACTTCTCCTGTGCCATGCAAAAATGCCTGCACGCACACACAAACGCACACGCACTCACACACACACTCACACACACATACACACACACACACGCGCACACACATACACACACGCTCACAGGAAGGATGAGCCTAATTAAATGTGACAAGGCACAAGCTGAAACAGCCTGAAATGCTGCAAGACTTGAAATATCACCAAGTCGGTGCTATAAACAGATTTATACAAGTGCACGGTTGAGGAATAAACTTTTTGTGTCATTGTTGTGGGTTATTTTTGTGAGGTGGACGTGAGAATATCGGTTTCTCCTTTTAATTAGAGACACAGTCACGAATATTTTGTTCAACCTCTACGATAATGCATTATCACCCAGGACCTCGTAAATTACTGTTTACTTCCATCAAAGCTTCAAGTGATTAGAAAAGTGCTAATGTGGTGCCCATAAAATATTAATTTTCAGAGGTTAATAATCGTGTTGTTGATAAAATGGAGTGTTACGATACCAGAGTTTCTTGTTAAGGGCTAAATCAACATGCCCCGCCCCCTTCAAGCCGAGTGGATGCTCACTGACTCGTATGGTTACGCGCTCACCACGATCATGTTGAGTCTGTGAGGGGGCCTGCCGAATGCACATCGAACAAATGGCCCATGAGGCATCAATGGAAGGCTCGATTGTTGCTATGGAGATGAATATAAATATCAGACGGAATGTGGAGTCTCCAGAGAAAACCCATTCAGACAGGACTTTTTCCCAGTCCAACACCATTAGATAACTGTAGAAGAAGAGGATGCAACCAGATTTCCAAGTCAAAAGAGCTGCTGTCAAACCTCAAACGATGGAAAACTATGGGGGAAATGTTGAGTTCATATTTATTTCATGTGTTAATTTCAGTATGTTACAGTCCCATCGCTGCATAAGCATCACATACGTGTGTCACTAGTGGGAGCTTCAATAAAAGTTTCAGTCACTCTTTCACCCACTCAGGCTGTTTTCATTACACTTTGTCACATTTCATCTTTATTAACACAGACACTTTTTATGCTGTGTTTAGTTTTTCAAATTCGTTGTTTTGCATTCAGTATTTTTTATGTGCAAATTAATAATGCACACAAAAATATGTTGTGTCAAACAATATATTGGATGTTTGAATGAGCTCCCAAAATTAAATATTAAATATGGTTAGGGTTGCAAAATTATTTGACCCTGAATGGTAAGAATAGTTACACAAGGTGCACATTACTTGTATTTGGCTCTGGTACCTTCATTAGTAGGAGAAAAATTGCCTGTGGCTCCCTCATACTCATTATCTGGTTGGCACTAACTCTTATTTCGACTCCAGCACATGTTGGAAGGGGCACTGAGGCCCCTCTCTCTGTTGAGAGCACCTGCCTTCACAAGTGTGTCAGTGGATGACTGCTGATGATTTGCTTTGCTCTAATTACATCAGTACTTAAGTTTGGACATGTTCCATGGGTTAAAGAGTGAAAGGAGAAGCTGGAACAAGTTCAACAAGTTCATAGGTTTTAAAAGTGAGATCTGTTTGAAACTATTTTCATTTAGTTATTTTTATATACACACAGCACCTCGGAAGAGCACACACCTTGGCCAAGGCCCAACATTCCCCTTAAATTTAATCAGGCTGCCCTAAGTTGAACACACTCATAAATGTCAGTCCCATAAATATGCCTCATTCTTTCATCTAGCTCCATGCATTACTCCTAGTGAAATTTGTTTTATTAGGTAGCAGCATTACACAAACACTACTAAACGCAGATGAAAACAAAACCTACATATTTACCATTTACGTTAGGGGAGAGCGGGGTAATGTGGGACATCGGGTGATGTGAAACACCCCCTGTATCTAGGCAACGGAACACATTTGTGGTCATGTGACTATTATGTTTTCAAACCCCTCCCATTCCCCCCTTGCCATGAAGGAGAAGTTGGTGCTGGTGTTGTGGAAAGTATGTTTTTTCACAAAAATTGTCTTGCTTTGAACTTAATCAACTGTTGTGTCAAAACAAATTGAATCAGGAAGAAAAACTTATATCATACATGTTGGTGAACTTCCAACATATAAAACCATGTGATTGATGCTAGCTGAAGATTAGCCTGAATTGCTAAAAGATGTTGTTTTTCTAAAATTGTGGCTTCGGGGTAAAGTGGGACAAATGCTGTGGGGTAAAGTGGGACAGTGTCTCACTTTACCCCACCATGAAGCACAAGTTAAGTTTAGTCTTAAACATATTTTAGTGTTATATTACATTATATATGTTTTACTTTTAATGTCATAAACATTGTAGAAAAGCCATCATGCCAAGAAACTACACCAGGAAGACAACCTGGGGCCAAACACCCCTCACAGAGATGGAGAGTGCAGCCGCTGAGGACATGCAAGGAAAGAAGTCCTTAAGAAAAGCTGGAAGGGATAGAAATATTGATAAGACAACCCTCAAAAGATTCATAAAGAAAAAAGAGAAATGGAAAGTAAAATCAGTAGCCTGGGGTGCAGTAGCTGAGGTAAAGAGAATATTCACAGATGAGATGGAGGAGGAGCTTGCCAAACACTTGAAACAACTAGCTTGATTTAAGCAATCATAAATGTGCTTAATTGATCAATTCCCATGATTCTGTTACTAGTCCGATATTAGTTTTGGAATGTGTGGTTGTCAGGATTTTAACTATTACAACATGTGTTGTTATGGTAGTTTTAATGTGGAAAAAGTAAGTGGACCACTTTACCCCGTAGCTGGGGTAAAGTGGGACACAAGACCACTTTTTTTAAAACAATCATATTTTCACTGCCCTTTGTCCTGAGGACATTCTGATCATTTCCATTGCTAGAAAACATCCTGAATTAATGGGAAATGTGTACATTTTACTGATATATAATTTTTAGCTCGCCTAGAGGGGAGCAAATGTAAATAATGTCCCACATTACCCCGCTCTCCCCTATATATCTTTATACCTGTGTGTGTGTGTGTATACTATATTTGAATCATATCTGTTGGTTAAAAGCTTTTTAAGTATCTTACAATCACAGAGCAGGATTGAAATCCGACAGCCCTCCTTTGTCGGCTGGCGTCTGGGTGGCGGTTTGATTAGGCCGGCCGTCCTTCAGTAGAACAAGCTCTAGTTGAATCCCTGGTGAGTTACCAAGGTATCCGTGAACAAATCCATCTCTCCATATGAATATTCACTCTCCTTGGGGAGGGACAGACTACATTTTAGCACAAAAAAAAGAGTAGTAGTAGTAGTAGTAGGACAAATAATAGGAGAGGAGAAAAGAGAAGGCAAGTATACTTACAGTGTAACGGAGGGAAAAATAAACAGAAATCCAATATGTCAAAGGCCCTGTTCCAGATGAGTAAGTCCAGGACAGGAGCATGGCAGAGTGTGAATTGAAGAGAGAAATAAAAGGCTCTGTCAAGTTGTTGTACTGGATCTCCTGCTAAACAATCAATGTGTGAGGACATTTGAATTATCCACATTTTCTATGCATCCATCTTAGAAAATGTGTTTCTTCTCTATAAGTATATATGTTTTAAAAGTGAATATATATATATATATATATATATATATTTAATGTTAATTAAAACCATCTAATTAATCAGTTTGTTTTTAGAAAATGGCCCAACTCAAATTTGGTCTATTTTTATCCCCGTCAAAAGATCAGAGCTGATGAGCTGCTCCCCATTAAATGCAGTCCTCCTCAATTATATGTGCCTCCATTACTGAAGATGATTGGTGTTCATTACCTTTGAATAGGAGCTGGAGATATCTTTTGGCAGATTAGTTTTGGAGTGTAAATTGTTCTGATGGTTCAAGGGGCCTTTTGAGGATCTAAGCGTCTGACTCTTTAGGATACAGATTTAAAAAATGAAATGATGGTAGATGCTCTAAGGTGACATGATGTCCGCTTAAAGGTGCTGCACTTACACCTGTGGCACTAAAATGCTTTTCCGCATACACATCGGTCTGCAGAGGGATGGCTTCCTCTCGGATATTGTCCTCCTCCTTCTCTGCCATCTCTTCCTGTATTGTTCTTTACCGCTATCCCTTTCTTTTTTTCATGCTGGATGAGGAGCATCATGTTTCTACCACCTAGGTGACAAGCACATTTTCCCTCGCTCAGAGCCTTGAAGATAACCTCAAAAGAACAAATTGTCACCGCAGAACGACAGGTTCCAGGTGGCAGGGAGGAAGTTGGGCTTATTTCAGGCATCTTTCAATTCCTCAGTGACAGGAACGAGTGTCTGATGTGCCGCTTGCTGCTATTTCCTTTGGATCTGGGCTGGTGTCAGTTCTAGTGTAAGATGAAGTTGGAAAAGAGGGGGAGACACAGGGTTGAGATCAATGTGACTCAGGAATGAAAGTGCCCACGAAAAAGTTTTTTCCTCTCGATCCCCACACTCTGCAGAGACGTTGTTTCTGCTGCAATTTATAGTCAGGATGATTTCTGTTTTTGCTTAGACTGGTTTGAATCTATGTGAAACGGGCTGAACTGTCATGATGAAAGGTTCTGGCATATTAAAAACTAGCCTACATCAGCAACCTGTGCCCAGGGCACCACTGCACTAAATCCCAGTTGTATTACTTTACTAATAAGCAGACAACACAATCTACATAATAAGCCTAAGGATCTGTGTGGAGAGGGTTCAATAAGAGGAGAGGCAGAGGGAAGATGTTGTTTGCTACAAAGTTCAGATGTTTTCTGTTGTGACAAGGAAAGAGGACGTGGCAGCTGGTTACATCCATGCTACTGCATTTTCGTTCTAAAATTATGTTTTTTAATGCACGGAAATGGGTATTGACGCAGATTGCTCGAGTAATAGCTTATCTCAATTACAGTTGTAACGTTGTGGAGAATACTGGTCAATTCTTCCTGAAGGGGCCATTTGACAGTAGACTGACTAATCAGTCTACTGTTGTGACCGAAAAGACCCAATCCGCAAGCGATCATCAGTGTCTTTGTCATAGTTTCTAAACATCTCTGTTTCTGTCAGTCCAGACTAAAATGTTGCCCCAGAGTTTTCAAACTAAAGCGAGACCAGCATTGGTTCAAAACTTTTAGCGGCCCTAAATCGCCAGAGTAGTGTTTGCAAATGCAGAGTTGATGCGTTTGCAAGCGAAAATGTAGTAGTGTGGATGTAGCCTTGTCAATATGTTGTATAAAGCCAAGAGAGAAATAAAACCATGATTTGTCGCTCAGTTGTCCTGCAGATGATGGGGCCATATATCTGCATCTTTTTGTTATCCAGTGTTTATAAGCAATTGGCAAACCAGCTTAAAGGTGCATTATCGCTACCAAGTGGACTGGAGTCACTATTTACTCATTTATGATCTCTGTGTCATTATGATCCATTAGTCCAGTCCGATGTTTGGCCCAATATCAAACCAGTTACAAATCGGGTCAACTGCATTTGTGATAAATGTTATCATTGTGTTTTCATCTGATATTCTTTTGAATGTTGGTAGTTGATTTACGTTTTTTCAGATTTCAAAAATCTGTATTTTGGGGAGGGCCTTTTACAAGCTGGCTTTTCTCTTGTATGAGATGAAGCTCTGCTCAGATACTGGCAAGTATTCCAGGTTTAAAAATGATTGAATTATATCAATGGACTCTAGAATAACATCTTATGTGATTTGATTATGATATATTCAGTGAATCATTCAATCATTATGGACCAAAAGAGTATGTACAAAGTGAGCCTTGAGTATTTAGCCATTAAACTCCAAGGTTTCTGTGGAGTTCCTTGTCAGACACCTGTTACTGCCGTCTGTCCTTGTTCATTCCAAGCTTTAATGAAGCTAATGAAGCTGTTGCTAATTATAGCACCTATTCAGACATGCACTGAATTACTTAAATGCTCTGACAAACACACGTTTGTCATGTGAAGGAACCCTGGGTAAATGTTTCTAAAACTTAGCTTTTATTGTCTATTGATTAGCATAACACTGCACGTGAACTGTTCTTATAGTGAGTAAGTTAATATTATAGAATGTTTAGAGACAAACTGTGAAGCACGATTTGACCACTTGTTTTATCTTTGTTATGCAAAGTCAGAGGATGCAATGCCAGCATTATTGTTCGGACTGTCATGTGCTGCATTGCATCACGTGAACATGTTGGATTGATTTCTTAGAACATAGTAATTCTCCCATTGAACCCAGGGCCTGTAAGATGACCATGATGCTCACACAGATGTTTTATACAATCCATGCGTATGGTGGTGACAAAAACTTGCCGTGTTTAAAATATTTTTTAAATCAACTTTGAAAAGTTTTATGATAGAGAAACTACACCAATAGCATTTGTTAGACCTCAAGGACAATGTAGTTTAGTGAGAAACATGCAAATATACCCAGCTCTTGTTTGTTTATAAAGAAAAACTCCAGAGGGCATTTGTTATTGCTGTTGTTTGAAGCAGCAGAGGACAGAACATTAGCAAGCAACACCTATTGGTTGTTCATTATTAATTTACATCTGTTTCTTAGCTTACTTGAGTTTCCACTCTGGCTGTCACAGTCTTATAGGCAATAAAAAACTGTAAGTGAGAGGGGGACTGAAGGAGCAAAGATACTTTCACTCCATCTAGTTAATACTAGCTCCTTTTTAATAGATGGTCATTGCATATTGTTTAATCTCACCGGTACGTTCATTAGTCGCTGTCCTGGAGCTTTTAAAGATAAAGATGTTATAATTTCATTTTTTTCTGAGGAACTGTTTGAAGGCTTCTCATCCTTGTTGATTTGAGAATATTCCTAGTTGTGTGTCAACTAGGAAAATTAGTAGGGATCATATGAATTGATTGAGAGCTCCAGAACAAGCCCCTGTGTTGATATGTATTTGTTAGATATCATGTGTGGTTGTTGCTTTTCATTTCAGAACAATCAAGGTGGAGGTGTATGACTGGGATCGAGATGGCAGGTGAGTCTGAAATCCATCACTGCTGGTACTGACATGAGGAAACGTACAATAACAATAACATCAACAATTGACTCAAAATGTTTATGATGTGAGGAAAAACTTTTCGATATTTTCACCCAAGAAACATTTCCTGTCACAAAGTTCCATCTTTTTTTTTTTTTTGTGCCTTATATTTGTTTTTCTTACTCACTGGTGTTCTCCACCTTTATTTAATCTCCCAGCCATGACTTCATCGGGGATTATACGACCAGCTACCGAGAGCTAGCTCGAGGGCAGAGCCAGTTCAATGTGTACGAGGTGAGTAATTCCAGTGATGCCCCTGTTCAAAACTGTGTCTGCTGGTTCCCTGAACATCGGGTGGCTTGGTTCCCATTTCTGACACAACTGACGTTTCTATCTTTGACGCCGCTGTTTCCCATTTCTCTTGTGCATTCCTTCACATCGGTATCCTACACTCCTCCAACAAACAAGTGCATTTTTATAAAAGGAATCACTCCAATATCAGTATTTCAGTCTTTCTGCAAGTTTCTTCACCTCCCCAAAGCAGCTTTGTGCTCATCCGTGTTTTCCAAAAATCTAAAATTTGTTTCCCAACAAAAAACATGCGGATGCTTAAACACAAACAAACGGAGGTGTTAGCAACAGAAGGTAACAGGATTAATAGCAGAACAATCCAGGGATTTAAAATTATAGCTATTTCTCATTATTTCCCTTTACTATGTCTCTTGATAGGCATCAATCCGGCTCTGAACGCAAACAGTACTTTTAAATTTTCTCATTCTAGCCTAAATAATTTAGAAATGTAATAAATGTGTTTTATTTTATCAAAATTACCCCATAATTTGTCCAGAAAAAAAACGTAGTTTTGTAAATCTTTACGGAAATTTGAAGAAATGTGGGCTTGAGTGTTCCCACATTTGAAACTCTAAATATAACTGGAAAGAAGGTCGTCTCAGTACTGTCAAGCCTCTGCGGTTGGGTGACCTTTGACTGAAAGACAAATACCTGTCTTTTCGATGTCAGCTCCATTATTCACCACTCTTGATTCCTTTCTTCCTCCCAGGGAAACTGAAAGGCCCTTTAGTTTTTTCGCATCAACAAATTGTTGAGTGTGTCAGACAAATTGCCATCTCTCCATGTTAAATTAGGGGCTGTCACTTTCATGCCTACCAGCCATACAGAATGGAGGTAATGAGCTGAGACGTCTTTGGTCTCTGGATTGACATTTCTCTCTTTTTCTTGAGCCGACACAATTCTGGTGAAGTGAATAAGTCCTGCACCTTAAGCTTGTCTCACCCATCAAGTCTTGTCTAACATTCATTTTCTACCCCCCCCCCCCCCCCCCCCCATAGTGAACCCATAAATAGAATTTCTTTCTAAATTAAGTGTTTTAAAAAATATTAAGTGAGGGTTTTTCCATCATACCTCTATTATACAGACATATAGCCCTTTCTTCCCTAATAGTTTTTCATCAGTTAAATGGATAAACCCATTGTTCAGCCTTAACCATTCGTCTGCTTGATTTCTCCTCCTATCACCCATAAACATCTTAATCACATTGGATTATATTGAATTATAGAGAGTGTCAATGTGTGTAAAGTGGGTGAGGTAAGACAAGGAATTGGAAAATAATAAAAAAAAGTATACTTCTTTGCCAAATTCTGCAAAAAGAAATTAGAATGGAGCTTAAAGAACAGGGTACACATGGTTGGATGGATTAGAGGTTGGTTGTGTCATAGTTTGAGTAAAAATCTTTGCACATAAAAACCATAGTGTAGTACCTAGTCTAACACACTTCATAATCATGCCTAATACTCACATAAATATGTGAATGTATGTTAATAGTAGTTTGTCTCTCTGTATTTTTTTTAGGTAATAAATACCAAGAAGAAAATGAAGAAAAAGAAATATGTCAACTCTGGAACCGTGAGTATGTCTCCAGCTGCTCATGAGGACTAACACTGTCTCTTTTCTGCTCCACATTTACCTCTACTCTGTTTAATTAATTCCGATTTTGAAAGGAATATTACTTAGAGGAATTCAGTAAAGATATAAATCAGCAGTGAAATGTGTTAGTAAGACAGAATGAAGGATGAAGAGTCTGCAGACCCTGAAGGACACAAAGTCTGAGATACCACAGTTGGTATCAACCGATTGAGACGCAAACTTTCACACAACTTACCCCAGAAGTGTGAACTTGCCGGTAATGCATAAACATGTCTCATCCTCGCTTCAACTTTGTTCTGTGGCAATGTAAATAGATCAGACATCAGAAAGTAGCCGGCTCACATCTTTTTCCAGAGAGAGAGCGTCAAGTGCTGAACCAATTTGAGATGTTAAAGTTTATTTGTGTCCCAGAGGAAAAACATCAGGATTCCAGTTTTAATCAAATCTCTCCTTGTCTTTCATTTCAGGTGACCCTGCTCTCGTTCTCTGTGGAGTCCGAGTTTACATTCTTAGATTACATTAAAGGAGGGTGAGTGGAAATGATTGTCTGTAGAGCTAAGAAACCATTACTGGCATCTTAACATACTTGTGTGATGCAATTAAATAATAATACGGTTAATGAGGTAACGGAATTGTTTGGTCAATTATGGGAGTTAAAGGATATTGGATTTGGATTTTATGTTTAACTTTAACCTGTGCGGGATGATAAAGATTGTGGCCAAGTAGTGCACACTAATGGTGGGTGATCTGCCCAAACCAAACACTATCCCTGACCTGAATCACTGCCTTTATTCTTACTTTTGGGACATCCTGTTGGTAATATTCAGATTTAAACCAGAAGTGTAATGCTACATATCTAAGGATTGGAATGCGCCAATGATACACGTGCACATGTGAATGTAATAATAATAATAATAATAATAATAATAATAATAATAATAATAATAACTTTATTTATATAGCACTTATCTCAACAAGGTTACAAAGTGCTTCACAAAAAATCCTTTTGCAAAGAGAAGAATGAATTATAATAAAAAGTATTAAATTCAGAGAAACAAGGAACAGTTGTTTAACCATCACATGTGAGCTCTGTAACACTGGTTGTTGTAATGAATAGTTAATGTTGAAAGTAATGAAACCACTGTCTGCAGTAGCAAGTTTGCATACATTTGTACATTGTAACTGACCAATGAAAAGTTACTCTGACTTTATGAATAGAGAGAAATTGACCCTACAATAGAGACCTGTATAATTTGCCCAATCGGCACATCTTTTTATTGGGCAATCATTCTCATGGTTTGTAACTGGTACCTGAATCCACACTGTCAGGGTATAAACGGAGTAGAGTTGGTGGAATATCACAATCTCTAGGATTTGTTTGAGTAGGTTGTTTTCTTCTTCAGGATGATTAGATGTGTTTATCAGAATCTTTCTGCTGAAACTATTCTGCTGTGTCTGGAAACAACACGACGAAGCTGTGGAACCAAACCTGATGTAAAGAATTTAAAGGTTCATTCAGTTTCATTTTGAAGGCCAGACCTACTGTACTAAAATATCACTGAAATTATGAAAAAGGAAATAATCCGATCTTAATAATGTAACGGCAGTACATTATTAGTAAATTAATCCACTGCAACTTTGTTAAACTGATTTATAGTGTATGTGCTTAGAGGGAAATGTCTGCTGAATAACTTTGAAATGAGCTCTCTGAAGGTAAAGTGTCTTCAAAGGGGATATGAGTCCTGTGACCTGGGTTTAGTTTCAGAGCAGGACGTTGTGAATATCAAGTGACTCTCAGGTGATGTGTGCCTTCCAGGCGAGATGGGCAGTGCTGTGATCTGCACTGTCCCATCACAGCGGGTAGGCTGTCAGGGGTTTTATGGGCTGTGGCAGAGCTGACAAGTGTGACAGATTCCACTGACAGTCCGGGGCTTTGGTTGATCTATGGTACAATGAGCTTAAGGTTTAGTGGCCTCACTTCAAAAATATCATCCTCATCAGTCTGCCCCCACTTGCTGAATGACACATCAGAAACCTGCTTCTTAACAACCTGGAGCCTCGTGCTATTTAGAAAATGGATGTAAGTCAAGAAAGTGTGTCACAATAACAGCCCGAGCTCTTTGCTGTTTGATGGTCTTCTCTATGCTTGCTGTTAAAGCTGAAACATTGGGCATGACAGGGTTTTCATCTTGATAAGAAGGGAGCTTTTATTTTCTAGCTTCCTGGTAGCAGCCCTGATCAGCAAAATCGTCACGTGTGTTCTTGTAAACTATCGTATCACACTGCACCTCACCGTACCTTATCATGTTGTGCCATACTATTATAATACCATATTGCATCGTATCATACCGCACCCCAGCGTTGCATACCGTATGATATTATACTGTATCGTATCATAATCATATTGTGTCATATGATACCATGTAGTGTTATGTTGTATCGTAATTGAAAACCACTGTAATCAGAAGAGTATAAGAATGAATTGAAATTATGCATTTTATTAGTTGGAGTATAAGGACTGGGGCCATGTCTCTACACTGACACTGGTTCAGTGTTCGCACATTAGGTTAATAGTATCTTTTACTGGCGTTTATCCTATTGATTTGAATATAGGATTAAGTGGTGTTGAATAAAGGAAAAAGTAAAGCTGAGGCTTCATCCAAGTGACAAGAGTCTAAAATACACACACACACACACACACAGACAAAGTAGATGGGGAATCCACACCTAAAGCCTTTATTCCAAATGAGAAAAAATCTATTTTACCATTTCCAATAGCGCACATGTGTTCCCATGAGATCTAATACTTTCCAATGGACTCATGAATTAATCAAATGTAGTATAATTAATAATGAGGTTAGCAGGGTCAGGCTGTGGCATATTCTCCGCCCCCCACCCAAAACCTAAAGGTTAATGTGAATCTTTAATTTGTTAATTTTATTATTATTCTCTAGACTTCCTCTCTGGTGGCTCTTGTGAGAGGCTGTGCTTTTGGCCCCTGAGGGCCTCGTCTCGCTGTCATTAATTAACAGGAAGAACGGAGTGCTTCATCAGCAGGGAAAATTGGATTATGATTTGCTCTTAAGTGCTCCATCAGTCTAATTGCTTGTTACCAAGCTCGGGCTCTTCAGCACCTCCTGCTGCACCTCCTTGTGGAGCTGATGATGATCTGAGGAGTGTAATGTTTAAATCTGATCTAACAACTGAGCGCCTGCTGTCTTGTTGCAGATGAAGGCAAACAATTTAAAAGGGATATTAAATCTTGATCTGTTTTTATCTCTGTCCTCATAAGAAGCGATTCCCATATTTCATATATCGCGTTGCTCATCTTTAGCGATTAACCTGTCACGTTTTATTGGTGTGAGAAAGTGTGTGTTTGTGTGTGTGTGCGATAGCCTGCGAGACCAGTGGAATTTAATGAAGCTTGGCATGCTATTTGTTTTCTGTCGTTGAAGTTTTTTTCCATGTCCTCTCCATCCCTCTTCTAGGACGCAGATCAATTTCACTGTTGCCATCGATTTCACAGCATCTAATGGTGAGTGATAGTAGCGGCAATGTGTGTGTGTGTGTGTGTGTGAGTGTGTGTGTGTGTGTGTGTGTGTATGTGTGTGTGTCTGTGTGTGTGTGTGTGTGTGTGTGGAGGGTTGGTAAGAACAGATAGGAGTGCTCTGACTGTGGCGTGTCTGATTTAAAAATCAATCACACCCACAAACACACAGAGATGGTAGATGGCACATTTACAAACACAATACAACCTAAATAAAGGTTATATTAGGTAGCCTACTTGTTACTGAACACTTAATTTTAGCGTAATTAGATTTGAGTCAGAAGGAGCTGAACTCAAATCTAATTGTGCTACTAATGCCATTAATTACCCCGGACTGCAGTCCTCGGAAAGATGTATCTACAAAGAGGAGTTCTTCAGTGTGAATCACATCTATTAGAGGAGAGTCCAACTTTACCATTTCCCAAATGAACATTCGTTAAACCCCTAATCCACTCAGATAAAACATCACTGCTTGGGACCTGTAACTATAGAAGCTCTGTCAATCTTTAGATTACCAAAAATTCTGAAGAATTTAGTTTTTATTTAGTTATTTATTTCTAAACCAAAACACATCCAATAGATGAGTGTTCTGGGGTTTTGGTCTGACAGCTGTGCCAGCGTCATTAAATAATGAATCTGAAAAAAAAAACGGAGCTGAAACACAAGGGAGGCGCGGAGATGTTGTGAGAGGAAAGACGCCCCGCTATCCTGGGAGTTGTCCCCAATTATCATTGTGAAGACAAGTATACAATTTTCCATTGTGAAAGAAAATGCATTGAAAGCACTTGTGCTAATTGAAGATGCAATATAAAGCGTTTTCAAGTTTTGAAAGACCGAACCCCCCTGTCATTTGCCTCACACTAGTTTGCCAGGATCAATTTGTTTGTCCCAGTCCAGCCCTGTGGACAGGTTTAGTACCATCAAGACGCTTGGTGTGGATTAGCGAAACAGTATATACATTCAGTTTTCACATGAGTTGATCGGCAAGGAGACATCAAATCTGCTGTAACACTCTAACCTCTTGGTAAGATCACTCGTATTACATCTGGTCAGATCCGAGACCTGACCTGGAAAACTGCAATAACAGGAATATTATCTGAATCACATCCACAATCCTCCTCCCACTGCTTCTGATGGATTGCCCCTGTGATACAAACAGCTAAATTAAAAGTTATAATTCATCATCTCCAGGATCAGAAGTCGACAACTGTGATCAGTGGCCGCAGCAAATAATAATAACTTATTTAATGTCATTTATTGCTAAGAGTAAAAGACCAGAACATTGTCTTGTTGCAGTCTTATCTTTGTACCCTCTACTCAGCTTTGACCTAATGATTGACTGATGGATCAACAGGGAACCCCTCTCAGTCTACATCGCTGCATTACATGAACCCATACCAGCTGAACGCCTACGCCATGGCCCTGAAGGCTGTCGGTGAGATCATCCAGGACTACGACAGCGACAAGATGTTCCCCGCTCTGGGATTTGGAGCCAAACTGCCCCCTGATGGACGGGTGTCCCACGAGTTCCCCCTGGTGAACTCACCTTTAATTCATCTGTTAATGGATTTTTATCTGGTTTTATTTGTGCGTTTTATGTGTAACTGAAAAAATGTTGTGTCCAATGTATAGACTTTATTCTCTTTCTAGGGTTTTGTGCAAGACTTTGGTTAGGATCTTGTTGCTGCTTTGTTTTATGAATGGTGTTACCCATACACTCTTATTGAGATCACTCTTCTCCTCTCCAGAACGGAAACATGGAAAATCCCTACTGCAATGGTATCGAAGGCATCTTAGAGGCGTACCACCAGAGTTTAAAGACAGTGCAGCTCTACGGGCCCACTAACTTTGCTCCTGTGGTGAACCATGTGGCCAGGTGAGACACTAATGCAACCGGGTGATTAGGGTCAACTTTTTGGGCCCCAATAAAGTCATATACGCTGTTGACTAGTAAATGTGCAGATGTATGTTCAGCTTTTTTTTCTTTACCGCAGTCAGGAATCTGTAGGAGTTGCAGCAACTTTTTTGTTGTGGTTGCACACCTCTGTAGCCGTTTGATAATAAACTTTTTAACTCACAAGAGACAAAATGGCGTCATCACAACTTCTTTTTTACAATTCATGGGGCCGTTACCATGGTTACCCCCCAGCTCCCTAAAGGAGGCAGTGAAAAACAACATCAAATCAGTCCTATAACTTGAATTATGTTATTTTAATGTCCGCTACAAATCCAGCTCCTCTCATTCTTCGATTTGTCAAATTTTTTAACGTCATACACACAAAAATAAAACAGTAAGAGTCGGGTGAAAATGTTGGCTTCTCGTGGTACGCCCATTATGATTTATGCATAATTCATATTTCTTCTGAATACTAAAAACACTGGGATAAAAATGCTGAAACCTGCACTAATCCTCACCAATTTATTTTAAAAGTGTATAGAAAAGGAGCCGGTATTTACTGCTTTTTCAAAAGACTGGCAGACGGGGATATAAATTGATCGTCAACATCAACACTTAAGTAATAATTTGTTTTTGTGCTAACAGTGTTTGCATTCACATTGTGACCGTGATCTTCTAAAAGACTCAGGGTATCAAGGACAAAATGAAACACAGCATTTGTCCTTGCTATTTTTTTGTGCCACTGCTTTTCTGACCCAGTGCACAGACAATATTTGTCCTGTCAGCTGCAATAAACTGGATGTGACATGCTTGGATATGAATTTAGATTTTGGCTGACAGCTATCAAAAGAGTAGCAAACAGGCCTATAACCAATAAACTGACATATCATTTGCAGTTAACCAAAAAACATGCAAACTGTCACATGACGTGAGAAGTCTCTTTCCCACCCGTCACTGTCACTGCTCCCCTCAGCGTCTCATTTGTTGAGCCAAAGCCAAACAATTCTCCATCTGATTACTCCAAGGCTTTGTGGTAATTAAAAAATGTTATAAATATATAAGATGGAGTCACACAGTTCAAACTGTGGCAGGGAGCCACTGCAGGAATAACACTCATTTTCTATTTAGCATGTGAACAGGTGAAGTCACGTTGGAGGAGATTTCAATAAAGGTGTTAATCTGTGAATCAAAGTGTGTAATCCAGCTTTGTTTTAACTCGATTGTTTGGTCTTATTAATCAGTAGGTTCTCATGAGGCATTTAATGAGTGTGAGCTCCAGCACAGCAATGACAAAGAACATTTTTATTGGATTTGCATGTGATGAGACTGCATGATAAGAAATGTATTTTCATAGATTTATTTTCTGCATGAGTGAATAGAAATTAGATTTGTTTTAGTCATAGAAATTAAACAACACCCCTACATTTCTGAGCGTGGTTGTGTGCTTGTGCTTGTGTGTGTGTGTCTCTAGGTATGCGGCAGCAGTGCAGGACGGCTCTCAGTACCATGTGCTCCTCATCATCACAGACGGTGTCATTTCCGACATGGCCCAGACCAAAGAGGCCATTGTGAATGTAAGAATGGCAAAGGGGAGAGGGCTAGACAGAGGGAAATACCTTTGAAGTGAATGGTGCTCCGAAGCTGAGTACACACACTGACTGAATACAGCCTCTGTCCAGAGGTGACATCCCTGCTGGTTGCCTGGCAACCTTATGGCATCAACCTTCAAAGTCACTGCTCCTGACCTAGAACTAGTTTCTCGAGTTTGGCAATTTGACACTTTTCATATGAGTTATACAAATGATCATATGAAAGACCAATGCTGCATTTTTTATTTTCATTGAATCAATTAGCTCAAAGCACAGGTAATGCTTTTATCTTATTGTGAATCAAACTCTACTCTCTCACACCGGTTAAAATGTGTTTTCGAGGTCACATTAAACTTTATTGTCAATTCTGCTATGTACAGGAAATAGACGGGATGGAAATGGTGTGAACATAGTTATGAACTAAAGTATTTGGAAAGTTATTCCTGCCTCAGTAAGTAAAAAACATATATTGTGCTTTATTTCTCAGAGCTTTTCCCAAAACTTTTCTAACGGTTTTGAATAACAAGGAGTGGGCCTCCTGTCTTTTCCCTGGTCTATTCCTCTTTTCTCCTCCTCAGCCCGCTACAGGCACAGAACTCCCAGCAGACTGGATTTAAAGGGAATTTGCGACTGTTAGTCAAAACATTAGAACAGCCACACCTTCCTTTTAAGATCTTGCCTGCTGCTCTATCTCTCTGCTACCACTCTGACTGAAGTTTACTGCCTGCGCTGCTTTTCCCTGCTACTCTCCACAGATCCTGGGCGAGGGAGGACCCAGTGCTGAGGTTATATAAGTCTTTACTCAAACGCATTCATTCTGAAAGATATCTTAAACAGAGGGTGCACAAATCTGTGCGGACATCTGGAGTGGGTTTACATTACTGCATACAAGGGGATTTTTATGTGCATTTGTTAAAGTGTTGGTATTTAGTGGGAAAGTCAAGATAGGAAGCATCTGCTTAACTGGAAAAATCTGTGTCACCTAAAGGACCAAGTTTGAGTTTAAATAAAATGGACGCGTACTTTGATTTATTAGTTTGGGTTATGTCCCATCCATTAACATGGATTAGGTGGGATTTTATGGCCATTGCTGCAGCCAGCCCCCAGGTGGCGATCAAGTGGTTTGGTTTCCCTGTTGGGGAGCAGTCATGTCGTCCATCTTTATATACAGTCTATGAGTAATACGTATAGCAATAATGTTGGCCAGTGAACTGGGAAAAATCCACCAAGGTTTTACCAGCCTCCTCATTGTGGCTGTCATTTGTGGGGTGGGCTTAACTGCCATCTATCAAATTGGTCTCCCACCTACTAGCAAAGACCAGTGTGGTAGAGCGGGGGGGTTCAGTCATAACAGAATCTGCTATTCTACTGTCAATAACTCAGCATCCCCCTCATCTGCTCACAGCCCGGATCTATCCACTGCCTCGCTCTCTGTGGTGCTATGAATGCTCACAATACAAAGACGTTTGCTGTCTCTCTCCATCTCTTCCTTTCTCTAAGATCTAAATCTCTTTGTCTCCATCTGCTCTCTCCACACTCCTCTGCTGCCTCTGATTTGTCTCTCCTTTTCATCTTCCACTTGTTATCTGTCAGCGGTTTGGTGTCTTCTCTTTGTCAGTAGCAGGACCCACCAAAAACGCACTTAACAATTCCTCACTTTGTATTGGATGCTGAACTCTGTTGTGTAAGAGGTAATGAAATACCCGGTGATGTGAAACCAAAGTTTGGGAAGTGTCATATCTGTAATAGCGTGTGTGCTGGTGAATATATCAGCCATTTGGTTTTCTACAGACTTTGTTTGTGTTGTTGTTGATTGCATGCAATAAAGTTCAGCATATTGTACAATGATTGACAGTTTATCACTCCCCACACCTTTCATCAATGTTACTATATCTGTCAAGATTTCTGTTATGCACACATGGCACAAAAGCAGTTGACTGTGATGGCAGCACACAGCTTACCATTAGAATCCTCTGATGACTGACTGATATCACACATGGGCTCAAACTGTCACTGGCAAAGTTTATCAGCTGTAAACAGCTACCTAATTAAACTAATGTCAGCATCGTGAGTTGGTTGAAAACACTGTTTCCTGTAAAAATACTTCAGGATATGCTAAAAGTTGAAGTTAGAGCCACACACACAGGGTAAAAACCAAGAACAAATGCAATATCTGTTGTTGCTGATGTTTAGAGGATCTGGTCACCAGAACACCTGGTACATAGTATTATTCATTCAGGTTTACTCACTTTTACACAGCAGAGACACACAGCAGGGACAGAAAAGAGCAGGATTTATTCGTAAAAATTCTTAGTAGTATATTATTTCCAGTGTTTCAGGAGAGAATAAATAATTTAGAGATACTTTAAAGAGGTTTGGAGATGAGTGACACTACAAACCATAAAGTCTGTAGCTCCCATAACGTTTGGCCTGGAGTTCTGAAATTGCATATAGGGGTGATGACAAAATGTAGAAGGTATTTGATGATTTCCATATCTCTTGCAGGTTGCGTGTGGATGTGTCACATCTCCAAACAAATATCCATAACATATACTTAATGTGTCACTTGTGCAGGCACACATACCTATCAAAGCATGCACATGCATGACAATTGGGTTAAAGCAGCACATCCAGAGCAGGTTGCTAGAGTAATGAGTGTTGATTGACACTAGTTTTGTTGTCTCATTAGACTGGATCTCAGCTGTCTGTTAGGGTGACAGGAGGATGGCAAAAGTAGGGCATGGTGGATTGCCAGGTTATTTTTGGTGGCATTTGATGCTCTGATGTGTGGGTATGTCTCCGGATATGCACACGCACACATGTGTCTGCAAGTGTGTGTGAGTGTGCGTGCATGCGCGTGGGAGGACATGCACTGACAGGAGCTGTGTTGAACACTGATAATCGCGCTGATGTGCTGCTGCTCTTATCCCTGTGGCAATAAGAGGTTGCCTGATTTGCCAGAGTACATTTGTCTTGTGCCAGAGATAAACTGCACTTGTTATGTGGGCTTTGTGGAAGTAGTGACTGCGGGAAACTCATTAAACATAATAGAAGTTTCTGCATTGAGCATATATGTTGCCGTCTATCTGGGAATTTCAACAACAGGCATGAACGTGGGCTGACAGAGAGCAATGGAGTCTCTGTCACTCAAGCAGAATTAAAGGAAAATCACTTTAGCATTGCCAGTCAACCCCTTTTTAATCATAAGTAGAATTTTCTAATAAATCTGGATTTGCAGAAGTTAACAATTCGCATTAAATGGAAAACCTTGCCCAGCATCAATGTTCTGCTGCCAGCGAGACTCTAGTGATGCCATTGTAGGTCTTTAAGTCACTTCGACCAATGTCTCAACCACTGGATTAAGTTTCTTGCACACATTAATGTTGAGGTTTATCTCAAATGAAGTCAGTGAAAGGTCAAAGTTTTCCCTCATGATCATAGGGTGATGTTTTGGTTCCAAACTGTATCCTAACTGATTTTATGATCACCTTATTTTTCCTCTTGTAATGTTAACATGCTCACATTGTGCTGATGTGATTTTGTGTGAAATATCTCAATAAATGTAAAGTTTGGTCATCAGGTCGACATTTTATATCGTAAAACCGATAAATTTCCCATTGGACTTAGCTGTATTTAGTTTTTTTTACACTAATTAGTGACAAATTTAAATGAGATGATAAACATTATATCTGGTAAACATCAGCACAATGTGAGCATGTTAACATTACCATTTAACTAGTTATCAGCCTCACAGAGCTGCTAGCACTCTGAGTACACAGAATCATTTGTTTGGAAAATACATTGAGGAAAACATCATCGCTAGGGCTGAGTCTGACTTTTACATTACATGTCATTTAGCTGACACTTTTTGTCCAAAGCGACTTACATTTTTAGAACACTCAGCATTTATGAGGGGCCATTTAGGGGTTCAGTTTCTTGCCAAGGACACTTAAGCATGCAGATGGGATAGAGTGGGATTTGAACCGGCAACCTTCTAGTTGCAAAACTCCCGCTCTATCCCCTAGGCCACGCTCTCCAACTTCAATTCAATATCACATCATGATCATGATGATCACTAAATGATCATTTTTGTATCTGTGTGTGTGTGTGTGTTTTTGTGCTCGTCTCTGTTGCTCTTCACACATTTATTTTCTTGTTATTAATGATCATTGCGTCGGACCATCAAAAATATTTCCCAGCCCCCACAGGTTTTATTTAAGTCGGTACCTTCTGCAGTTTCCATTGATTGATTCTATAGATACTCTCGCTTACTGTCTCTAAACAATTGCGAACAGCTGTGTTATCTGACTTGAGGTGTGGCCGGGAGGGGCTGGGCCAGTGACAGAGGACGGTCGCTGTACTGACTGAAGCTGGCACCTCCTCCTCCACTGCCTCCTCTCCTGGCTCACAAATGCCGTCGTCCATGACCGTAAGCAGCCGACTGCACTTCATAATGTAAACATGATTTCTCTGTGTAGCTGGGAATTCTAAAGATAAATCTGACCACAACCTGTGTAGCTTGTTTATATCAGTAATAAACTTGTCGAACAGGCTTTACTGCTGATGTTGGCTCTGCCCTGTTGGCTCAGACTCTCGGAGGTGTCGTCAGTCAGTTTTATCTCCACTCTCCAGTCAGAGGGCAACGTTTCGTCCTTAGATAAAAGCTAGGGCAGCATTCACACGGTTGCTAATTGGATTCAGGAACATAAAACATCAGTGAAATGAGAAGCTGAGACAAAAACCCGGTTTCTTCTGAAGATTCACATTTCGCTTTCCTGCCTTTTGATTTTTTATGTCTTGCCTCAATCTCACAATCTTGTCTCTCTCACTGGAGAGAAAAGGTCATTCAGCTAGTTAAAGGGTAATACGGAACGTTAGTGTGGTTGTTAAATTACGTGGGTGAGCAAGTAACTGCAGCAATGTCTGATTAACAATAATGAGCACAGCTTTTCTCTACTTGCTGAATGATAGGTGTGTGTGTGAGTGTGTGTCTTCACTTCTATTTTTGATTTGTGTGCAGGGTGCCAAGCTTCCCATGTCCATCATCATAGTTGGAGTGGGTCAAGCTGAGTTTGATGGTAAATACTTTGCTCATCACCTACACAATGTAATTTTACAAAAATATTCTAAAACTTTTTAAACCATCTACAATTAATAAAGTTAGTAAAGCATCAGCGAATAATTGATGCCAGTCCTCTGGTACTAATTCAGAGAGCATCCAAGAGGAAATTTCTGAACAAACTCACATGAGTCAGGAGGGGAGGGAATGTGTAGGTGGATGTAGAAACAAATGGCTGAGGTTAATTGCTGGGTTTGCAGTGTTCAGTGGTGATAATTCTTAATTGCACCCAGACTACTATAAAGGATTTATTAGTTGATTATGCTGGCAATAAAGACACACTGCAACTGCACAGCTCAACATCCTCCCTTTAGTAATGCTATTGCTGAAGTCAAAGGCATTATTATGATGTAAACAACTTTTTTACATCAGTAGTTAATCTGTGTTGTATCTTTGCTAAAGGTACTAAAGAAATATGCCTCTATTTGAATGTGTTTTTTTGTGTCTGTGTGTGTGAACTTGTCTTCCAGCTATGGTGGAGCTGGATGGTGATGACATCAGGATCTCGTCCCGAGGGAAACCGGCAGAAAGAGACATTGTTCAGGTGACTGGCTCCCTTTCACACCTCTGACTGGAGATACAGGAACACCTAAGCAAGTGTGGGGTCAAAGATCATAGAACCAAAACCACATTTAGATAGAATACTGGAAGAAGAATGTTGTATTATAAGTATTTGACAGTGT
This sequence comes from Pleuronectes platessa, assembly GCF_947347685.1. NCBI lineage: Eukaryota > Metazoa > Chordata > Actinopteri > Pleuronectiformes > Pleuronectidae > Pleuronectes > Pleuronectes platessa. The sequence continues at coordinate 18,212,894 of NC_070627.1, forward strand.
AAGAATTTTGTATAATGTTCACGTATCTATCAAGCTGTTACAACCGACTCGTCACCCTTCTGTTTCTGTCGTGTCAAGAGTGCAGTGAGTGGTGATGCTTTGTAGTGTTTTACATTGGAGGGTGGGCCTATCCCAGATGTTTTGACCATTATCTTCTACATGTGTAAGGGTTTGGGTGGACGGCTAAATAATACAATTTTGATTTGATGTGACAAATAATCGAAAGATGGAAAACTCTAAAGCGCCGGATTAGTAAGGATGACATCTATAAATGATCCTTGAGCACATTTTTCTTCCTCAGTCACTCCCAAGGGAAGCCTGAGCACAGGCTTAGTGACAGATGAGCATCCTAAAGCTGGCAGGATCTGGAAAATGTTGATTATATCAGGGCTTCAACATGAGCCTTTTGGAATTCTACATTTAGTATCATAAATCATACTGATCCATCCCCAAAGAAGGTTATGTTTTTGTTACTGTACGGATCAACATGAAACCTGGTGGATGGATGTGGTATTGGTCAGGAGAGAACCCGTAACATTTTTGGTGCAGATGTGGATCAAGAATTGTTTTATTACGTTCTTTAAACTTCGCATTTTTTACATTTTTATAGATTTCTCCAAGAAGGATCCAAAGGTCTGTTTAGGCTACTCAATTTGTGCAATTTGATGCAGATCCCAGATTAAATGTGGTTTTAAAGTAGGCATTGTTGAGCCTTGCAGGTATGCACCTCTCACTGGTGGATATGGGAAACCATATAATGTCAAAAATATGTTTGTGTCACAATTTCTTTTCTGTTTCCTCAGTTTGTTCCATTCAGAGATTATATGGACCGGACAGGTAACCACGTGTTAAGCATGGCGCGGCTCGCCAAAGATGTGCTAGCAGAGATCCCCGACCAGTTCATCTCCTACATGAAGAGCAGAGGGATCAAACCCAACCCGGCACCCCCCCCGTACACACCACCTGGACACACACACCACCACACACAGATATAAAACATCGGCCCCTGGCTTCTCCCTAAGGACTGACAGCATGCAGCAGCCACTCAGAGTCCAGTGGAAACTCTCTACCTACTGTTTTTTGGTGCAAACAGGAGTCAACACTCCAGGAAATTGGGTGTTGAGTTTTGTGCCGTATCCTCAGAGTAATTGAGCAGCATTTTTTTATTAATTTTTTTCTGTGATATTTTTATTTGGCTGGTTTCTCTTGAGGAGAGGCTGCAGTCTTTACAGGACTCGTCGGTCAGATACTTTCATTCCACACCGAGGCAGTGACTGTTTCACGTCTAATTTGGCAGCGGGTTGGTTTAAAAAGGTCATGTTGTGGTTAAAACTCGTGCCTGTCTGTGGTTGTTTCTCTAAGTATATCAGGACATGTGAACTTTGACCTCAGCCCCGCTCGTCAGTCAGTTGTGTGCCTAATACGGTGACATTTCTAGGCACCTTTTTCCCCTCCTGTAATTAGTTTTTATATTTGGGGGATTATCTCAGAGTCTGCTAATGCCTCGGTAAAGTTGGAGGAAAAACAACAGGTGTGTAGTTTACAGCGTATTACGTTAATCAGGCTTTTCATACCATGATGTATCTCCTCCTCCTCCCCTCCTCTTTAATAAGTCAGTGTTTATAAGAGCATGTTGTATGAGAATTTTATTCCCCATATCCAGTATATTTATTCTCGAATGTTATTCAGAGTGGCATGGACATGTAATAGATCTGTTTTGAATACCATAAACTTTATCAATTTTGAAGTGGTCAGCAATGATCCTAAAGTGATTGCATATACAAAGCACAAACTGTCTCACTAAGAATTATGATGATGCTATACCAGGTTTATCATATCTAATCATACTGAGTGCTGCTCGCCATTGTCTCTGCAAGTCACATATCTTTGTGCTGCAGCTGCATCTCAACGAGAAATACAGTATAATTTGAAACAGGCATGTTTAGGGTTCTGGTCCAGTATGGACGTTCCGATCACAGAGGATGTTGCAAAGAGTGTTATGTAATGAATAGACAACTTTAAGCTTTTGAACCTCTTAATGTGTTATGTAATTCATTTTGTAATGTATTGTAATTACAAAATGTATTAGCACCTAAGCAAAGGACAGCATACAAAGGGGAGCTAATAAAAAGTTGCAGAATATGACAAAACCTTTTGGTATTACCCAAAGCTGGATTATCAGCCAAGAGAGGAATCCAAGATGACCAGGGATTCACTATGGGCATTAATTTACCTTGTTAGTCGATAAGTTGTCATTGGTTGGTAATAAACTTCACATCGCACAGTAGATACAGAAATAATAACTGTATGTCAAAATCTAGTTTTCTTACCTTTATTTTTTCAGTAGATATTATAAATCTCAGTTAAATCAAAATATCACAATCCAACTGACACAGGCCACCTCCATACTACTTTTTGAACTAAAACGTGGCCACCTGAATGTTATTGTTCCTTATAAGTTTAATCCTGAAAACGCATATCACCTGACCATTCATATGCATTAGTATTGCACAGCTGGACCCAGGAGCCTTGTCAACATGAGCCTTTTGGTCATGTGATAGGAGCCTGACGAATCAGCGAAGGCTACGGAGTGACTAATAAGACCCAAACAGCAAGGGGCTGTCAGTGTCTATGTCATTGTTTCCAAACATCTCTGTTTCTGCCTGTCCAGACGAAAACGGGACCAGCACGGTTTCCAAACTCCAGGGCTTTAGCGACTCTAAAACTCTGGAGTAGTGTGGACACCCGGCGTAAAATGTAGCAGAGTTGATGCATTTTCAAATGAAAAGTATGGATGTAGCCACAGAGCAAACATTGGAACAGGAAGGTATTACAATGAAGAGACACTGAATGGTTTTAGGAGGTTGTTTATAATTGAGAGAGGCCTCAGTACATTTTTACCCCATGGCTTAACAGTGAGTTAACTCGGCCTTGATATAATGGAGCTAAATCTATGCCATAACTGAACAAAGAAAAAACGTGTTTCACAAAGTCCCCACCATTCACTTGCAAACACAAAACTCATCTGACAGACAAATGCACTAATTGTTTATATTAAACGATGCCGCACAAACAAAAAGCCTTCCACATTTCATACAAGTACTAAAAAGAAATCCAACACAACTACAAAAAAATGTAAAAAAAATTATAGAATTATTTAATTTAAACTCAGAAACACTGAAACCCAGCCACCTCCATATCACTGCCCTCAGCCGTCTTGCTTCAGCAACCACATAACCTCTACTGTCGCTTCACAAGTAAATCAGTACCATTACAGCCAGGGATCCTCCCCGGAGGCTTCATCTAACGCAGCTCTGTCTTTACCACAATGTTTTACAAGTCTCTGGTGGGAGACAGTCCACAAGTGGTCTCCAGCGGTCCAGGATTTATCTTCATTACATTCTGGCCATGAATAACTCTTTCTTGTGTGGACACATCAACAATCTGTCCGGGTAAAGAAGGAGCCTTTTGTGCAGGACTTGGTCTGTGGTCACCTTTAATCTGTGACGTCAGTTCAGTGTGAAGAAAGAAGAACAAACTGGCTTCTACGTAGCAAATCTACTTTTACTATTCAAGATGCATCAACATTCACTGTCAGTCCTGTGATGTGTTCCCTAACAAACATGCAGAAATTCATGCAAATTGGTCTCATCCTCTTGAGCAGTGATCCCACAGGATTTAATGAGTAAGCAAGCTTATAACAGCCACAAGGAATCACTCAGATATGGTCTCACACTTTATTTACTGTTTGTTTTGTTTGGCTTTGATTCAACTGCTATTGTACATTGGCAGTATTTCTACTCAACTTCTAACTCAAGGCCCAGCTGTGTAGAATTATGAGGGGTCTATCGGCAGCAATGGAAGATGACATTCATATATTGTTTCCATTTTTTTTTTTTTTTATATCTTTAAATCTACATCAGGAGCAGGTCTACAGATCGTCATGCAACATCTCCATTATTCTTTTTAATGGCCCAGAACAGACAAATCAAACATTAGCTCAAAAGAGGAACATTCATATTTTTAAGTTACCTGAAATCCACGAAAAGGTTCTTCTGTACCCGCTTGTAAAGGGAGGGTGAAGTGAGGTGATGGGTCGTCAGTTGGTTGCAATATGGAACCCCACCACTGGACGGCACTAAATCCTTAACACTGTGGTTTTAAGGGAGAGATGGCACTATTTTTGAAAAAAGTGCAAAAGACAAAAAGCAGCCATACACAGCCGATTTGCAGCAATTGCTTCAATTTGGCATCGTCGTCGTGAGCATGTTAGCATGTTGATGTTAGCTTTTAGCTCAAATCAACTCTTTCACATGAACTTTTTCCATCTTTGCCGTTCTTTCACAGCAGCCATCGTTCTCCTAACTATTCCCGCTTCACTCTGTTTGGTTTACGAGATGAATCTTGTTCCCCTCACACGTGTGGAGAGTAAACAAATGCAAAAACAATGCTGCAGTGATGATAATGGACTGTAAAAGCTGAGGGAGGAGGCACGAGCGGAAATAATCTGCTCTGAAAAGGTAGTATTCAATGTCTAATGTAGCAAACTAAAGGCCTTATTGACATGAGAGGCAGTCGCTCCATCTCATTTAGTCCTGTATTGAGAAGCAGTTCAGGTGGAGAAGCATGGCTCTTAAGTGGAAGACGGACGATTAGTTAACAGGTTAATGGTCAAAATGGAAAAAGAAGCAATTTGCTTGTATTCGCTAGTGAAGAGTAAGACAATAAAGACTTAACGGTGAAAAGATAAGAGTGGATTTCTGTTAAAATGGTTTTACATGTGTAGATCCCATCAGCACTTTATCCTCGAGAGATGTGCTTGTTGTACAGCCTATCTTTGATATATTTTTGGGAATATTACTGTATTGAAGATATCTATTTATTTATTTTTGGAGTGTGTATGAAAAAGCCATCGCTCCTTCTGTCCACGACAGTACGGTTGCTTCGTCTCCTCCTTAAGCCCGGGTATATTCTGGCGCGATGGATCGGCTGCATGTCATGCAATGAAAGTGTCGTCATCTCTAAAATAGGAACCAGTGCAACCAGATAACATGCATGTCAGTGCCAAACATGGCAGTGTAAGCTCTGTGGACTATTTCTTCTCTCTTGTGCCTGGTTCTTCAAACATTTCTTATTTCACCATGTGGTTCAAAAGCTGTAGCTAATTAGCATGTTACAGTTAACACATTTCTTTTCTTACTTTGTTCTACATTCATTCTTTTCTTAGTCTAATCCCCACTTTGTTGTTTCTGTCTCCTGAGTTTTTCTGATTTGCATGACTCCCTACTTTCCTCCAAAGGATTTTTACTGTTCATGATTGTTGTCATATGGTGGGTTGTGAAATGCTTTGTATTGGATTGCCTTAAATGAAAATTAATTAAAAAATGACTACTTTTATAAAAGTCGTTGTGCTTTGATTTTAGCCATCTGTTGTAACATGTGACTCCAAAGCAGGAACAATGAGGTTATTTTTAGGCTGCTGGCTGCTGATTCGCTGATAGGGGCTGAGCGCCAACAGCTCGGGGGAAACTCCTCATGAATATTCACATTATTGTCACTTTATAGACATTTGCTGCAGGAATCCATCATCATTTGAGTGTCATATCCACATACCACATGAAAGAGTTCTGTTATCAGAAGAGCGGGTCAATGACATGAAGAAATGTTGGTTTTTCCTTTATATGACACTGTTCATTCAATTAAGATTAAAATCAATGACAGCTTCTTATAACAAACATGGCTTTCATCAACTTATTTTTTAACATGTTTATGTTTTTACCAGGATTCTACAAAAGGTATTTTGTATATCATCATTAAATCAACTAACAAAAACGTAAAAATGTTCATTCATGTGAGTAATTCTTTCACTGAGAATCACAAGATCTCTCTTCCTGCTTCACAAGCTGCAGTGTAAAAGTATCATTTGCTTTGCACGATAATAAGATCTTGATTTGAGCATGTCTAGGATCTGATAATGAGACCGCAGAGTGCAGAGGTGATTTTGTTAACAGGTCATTACAATCAGCATAAAACCGACTGATCAGGAGTAAAGGCAATTTGTCTCTGAACTGTAATCACTGAGTGTTAAGACTCTGCAAACATCTCATCATGAGATTTCATGTTTGCCTGCGTCATAATCAGTCCTTATCCAAGCTATCTAAATCCGCTTCCAGACTGATTTATGCTGTTGCACTCGTTTACACTGTGAACCTTGATTAAAAAGGACTACATGTCCCTCTATTGCAATTCACAAATGACTCCTTATTGGTGTAGAGAAAATGGAGGCTGTCACAGTTATAGTGAACATTTTTAAAAGAGGGATAATAAAACCTTAGAAAGTCCAAACAATAGAATAGAAATACAATGAATATATAGAGGCTTCCACCGTGAACAGTGTTTGATCCCTTCAATTCCACAGGTGCTAAAGCCCACTGGAGCAGCCTTAGCAACTCATGCTGGATGATCACCATCCTCAGACAGGGTAAATGTTGAGTTTTTTCCCCCCATTGGTCCAGGCCATTATCTAATGTGCCCAGAATACTTTTTTATTTACATGAATAGCGGTGAATATTTACTTAATGAAATGTAGTCAAAATAGACACACAAAGTGACGTTCTTTAAGAAAAAGCAAACAAAGTTTACTCTTCTGAAAATGAAAATGCATTATTTACCATCGCTCTACCCCTGACTGCACTGTGTCTTTCCCGGATGTAATGTACAATAGCTCAGTGTAAGTAGAATACAGCACAGTCTCAGGGGACAGCATGGTTCAGGAGGGAGAGCAGCCATCTAGTGGTCAGACGGTTTCTGTGTGTGTGGGAGAGAATGGGTGCACTTAACAGTGTAAAGCACTTTGAGTGGTTGACCGACAGGAAAGGTGCTGTATGAATCCAGTCCATTTACAGATTAAACAAGACTGGTGGATGTCCAACTGTCCTCCATGATCCTCCAGACTAACTTTGTGAAGAAACTTGGAACTTGATTTCAGTTTCTGTTCCACCTTACAAAAGTTGGACCTCCTCAAATTATTCAGTTTGCATTATGTTCTATGTGCATGTCTTCTCTCAGTCTATAGTGGCGGTGGCATTGGTGACAGCTGTCATAAAACTGAATCAAACCCAAAACTGACAGTAGCCTCTCTCTGCAGCAGAGCACTGCTGCTCTCAACAGCAGGCAGTGTATGCTACCCTTATTAAAATTAATAATGTACCACACACTCATCTCATCAACTTTAAAAAAAGAAGAAGAAATATCTGAAAAGTGTGGTCCTTAAAGGGATAGTTCAGTGAAAAGAACACTTCACCCAACCCTGGTGTGGAGTAGATAATGAGTGAATTAAAATGTTTGGGTGAACTATCCCTTTAACAGCAACTGTTCAAGTAGAATTTACAGTCTGAAGGGGACACACCTCAACGCACTCCAGAGCTTTCTGGAGTATATTTAGTATCTGGGTCAAGAAGAAATATGAAGGCAGTAGTGGGGGAAAAGAAAGATTTCCAAAGTTTTCGGGTGCAGTTTTTTTTCCACCTGACAACTCACTTTAGCATTTCCTTCCCAGTGAGAGGATAATTCAGACTGAAACTACTGAGCCAGAAAGGTTATGACTGTCATTTATCATTCCAGTGTGAATGCCACACCTGCTGGAAAAAACATTTGTATGTTTTACAAGATAAACCATCAGAAAAAACAGTCAAACATATACTGTATGTTGCCGGTGTGATTTAGAAATCAAATTACTGTGTTAACTGATGCCATCTTTAGCATGTATGTTGCAACTTGGAGGTTGCAGTTTCCCTTTGAGAAAGGGGATTTTGAAAATGGCAGCATAGCGGAAGCTGAAGAGGAGGAGAACGATGTATCAGAAGCATTTTTAGCCTTATACCCAACGATCTACATCCTTGAGTCTAACTAGTTTGAAACTATAACCGAACTATAGGGACAGATGATTGTCACAGAACTGCAAAGAGTAGTTTTACTTTTTGGGTGATACGTTTGTTTGCTTTTTTGAAATGAGAACATTTGAGCTTTAGAAGAGCTGGAAGGTGAATAGAGTAATAAACCTTATATTAATCTCAACAAGAAGGCGAATAACATAATTTCCCAAATTACAGGGTACATTACACATCTCTAGTCTCTGGAGACATGCACAACCTCACTTTTTATTGCAACATTACACAACAAAGTGATACACCCGCTCGTCGGTGGATTGTGTAACTTCTATTTCAGGTTTCATGTTTTCTCATTTAAATTTAATTTATCAGTTCAGTGATTTCGGTTTATGAATTTAATAGCTTTGAATTAGCACCCTAAGTGCTTTCATGTTGCTTGTGGAAAAACATACCGAACCAAATTTAGTTCCTCGGTATTATTCAGTATGTGATACCTTTTTAATCAGCATGTATGTTAATATGGGGTCTGAATAATAAAGGACTTGGATAAAGATTCTTTGTTTTCAGTCTGACGAAAAGAAAAGCTCCAAAAAGTCAAATCCAACAGGATTAAGTATTTACAACATCAAGAACGACAGGAATGTCTTTTCCCAAATTTGTTATCAAGGCCCCTCCAAAGTCAAAGTCCTCTCCACAGCCTCCTCTCAGTCCACTCGAGGGCTCCACAGAAATTAACACCTCGAACAGCTCCATGCATCTATTCCAGGACATCCACTCCCACTTATTGTCCTCAGTGTGTTTTTGTGCATTAAGCAACACTTGTGGCTTGGCACAAGATAGCAGATTAGCCTGTTAAATCTCTCCGCACTAGTTCTGTGGTCGTTTCACTCGGGCTTCCTGAGTTTCTTTCACATGAGATGACGGTGACAGAAGCAGCTGGAGTGTTAACAATTATCTGACAACTGCCAAAAAAGCAGTTTTATGATTTGGCAGTAAGAGGAGTCATGGAACGAGGGCCTAATATCACAGATGTTCATCCCCATTAAGCCCTGAGCATCTTAACCGAGGCCTAAACACACACTCAGCAGCCAAAACGCTCAAATGCCACACTGCAAATGTCTCGGCCAAAAAGTGAATACAACTTTTGGTTTGGGTTGTAAACTAATCTCGATGATCGCTCAGCTGGGCAGACATCTTTCATGTCCGAGACGGAGGTCAAACCCTGAGCATTTAAACCAGCCAGTTTATTGATAACCTGTGTAATAAGTGTATTTTCAATGGTATCCGTCAGGCTCTTGGTTTTGATTCCACTAAAACACCCTTAAAGACTAAATTTATCAACTGTGTGCTATTGATTACAGTTCAACTTCAGTGCTTTCACTGATCAGTTTGAGACTTTGTCAGCCATAACATTCCTGCATCATCCTGACAACTAATGTTACCATCCAACAACTGCTGTTTTTATGCCTGCACAGCGGCCACGGGCATTATGTGGTCAGGTTGTCCTTCAGTAAGTCAGTCCCATCCTTGTGAACATTATGTTTAAGAACGCCTTGAGGGAATCTCTTGAAATTTGGTACACATGTTACCTTGGCCTCGTGGTGGAAATGATTTGATTTTGATTTTACCTCCACAGAATCCTTTTAAATTGGACGCACATGCTACCTTGGAATCGCAGATTAACTGATCAATTTGGGCAGTCAAAGGTCAAAGGTCAGAGGAATGATACCTCAAGTCGGCCCTTAGAGAAACTCATTAAATTTTGACCAGTTGTCTCTTGGACCCAAAGATGAACTGATACGATTTCAGTGGTCAAAGGTCGAGAAGACCTCATATTATTGTGAATGCCTAATGCCTGGAATAACTGGAGGCACTGAAACCGCACTGTTCTGCCAATGGTGTACGGTGATTTATTCTTCAAGTACCTAATATTATAAGTATTAAAAATTGAGTCTATTTCTCCCTTACAAAAGAACAGTACATTTTCATCACATACCTTTTGTTATAACCAAAGGTGGTGTAGCTCATGCTGAAAACCATTCCCTAACCTGAATGACCGGCATACCAGACCTTCCTTACCATCGTCATAACAATTAACAAGGGATCACATCTTTAACAAGATTGTGACTCAAAGAGTCAGCCCCCCCAAGCTCCTGCCCTTGCCTGTTGCCCAGCTTCACGGCATCCGACCCTGATACCATTCTCATCATCTAATGGAACAGTCATGATTTATTTAGACTCAAGTTTTAGTGAGATGGGTCACATTATAGGACCATGATAATCAGGTTCACAATAATAATATACACATGCTCAGGGTTATGGAATAGTCATGAAACAATAAACCTACATCAGTCTCCTGTGTCAAGTGGATTATTTTATATCAATCCATGCACCCGGGCCCTCCTCATGCCGACTTTCTGGCTCCTGATACCTGAAGTCCTCACATGTTATAATACATAATAAATGGCAGCTAAAAGTCACCGAACAGTAACACAAGTCTGCACAAGGACAGTCTCTGTAGAACATGTAAATGTGTAACAATTGTTGATTAAGAGGAATAAATAGTCATTCTGTTGAGTAGAATATGGGCCAGCATTAAAGCAACAATTCTCTAAGTTTACTCTTCTTCTATTCCGGCCAAGAGCAGATGATATTCTTCCTAACTGTGTTTACCTGGAGATATTCAAATCCCTGGTTATCGTTATGATCCCAGACACTTTTACTTTTAACACATTCTGTCATACAACAACATGTTTTAACAATAATAAGACATCAGCCAACTCTGACTAAAGGAATAATCTGATCAAGTATGTTCACAAAAAGTAATAAAACCCTATAATAATATTTTTTCAACACTTGAGCTTTCAATAGCACTAAGTGCACTGAAAGTTTGTTGCTCAGAGCGACTTGTTTGGTGCCCCAGTCTGTCCCAAGGCACTTTTGAACTCAGTATGGATTCATATCTGCCCTGGGACCTTCATCACATATCACATTCCTGTCACAGTGAAGCGTCTTCCTCCTCCCCTTCACTCCAGTGTCTCTAGTCTCTCTATCTTCTGCTTGTCTTTCTCATTCAATGTCCTCAGAGACATTCAGCCCCCCCAGAGAGGTTTGGAAAATGGATGGATAGATGGAGGTTCCATCTTAGATGACAGTCACTCCCAGTCATTTGTCAGGTTGTCTGTGTTGTTGCATGTCCATCACAGACTCAAGATTCGATCTTGAAGTTTATTTGATCCTGTCTGCAGTGTCCTTTGTTTGGACCTGACCAGTGTATTGACCCCTCCCTGGTCTTCATGAGGGTCTAATGAAATCTCAAGGTCTAAACTTTTTGGACAAATCAGAATCAACATCAGGGTTTATGGTCGTGTGTCTATGCAAGACAAATATATTAAAAAAGGACAGTGCAACCGTTATTGGCTACGGAAAGTTCAAGTTTTACAGTCACTGGTGAGGATATTAATGCAGTGGAAGGATTGTGTCCCAGACCTTGTTGATGAGGCCATCAGTAGTCAGTTATTGTGGCGTGAAGCTTTAGTCCTTAAGCTCACGGTATGAGGAACCAAACAAGGATAATTGGGAAGCACACGCCCTGAAGGGGTTTTCTGTTGTACAGAGATGGGTGCACCACAGAATTCAGTGCAACTCCAGAATGTCTCTCTCCATACTTCTGTTGTTCTGACTATGAGAGTAAAAAAAGATTCCTCCCTGTAGTAACAGCCCCCGGTTAGCGATAAAAAGAAATTGCAAATCCAAACCGCTCGAGGTCAGGCTCCTTTCTGCATGATATGAGGAGCAGAGTTCGGGGGTTTCATGCAGCTGCTCCCCACACAGTCAGAATGTCAGCCGAGTTGATTCAAACACCTCCTATAAGGATGTGCAACCTTTGAAGCATGACCTACATGGAGAGGATATCAGGTAGACCCACACGCGAGTCGGTAGTGGAGTTGAATTCTGCAGAAGTTTTGATATCACATTAAATTACGGAGCTCCACAAAAAAAGTTAAATGTGTTCGACCATCCGGAGCTACAAGCGAGCTGGTTTCTGATTTAACTGGTGACCTTTGTAGTTATATGTCATACTATACTCATAGTGGTGGAAGATATAAATAATCATTTAGAATCATATTATATTAAGTACTCTTATGTTGTTTGTTGAGTAAAAGTGATCTCACGATTAGAAAGATTTACCTTTTCAATATTGAGTAAAAGAAAAGGTTCGTGATCTGGTATCATTGAAGATGTTTCTTCTTTTGCAGCGAAATGACAGAACACAACGAAAAAGATAAGGAAAAAAGTCTTGATCTGCCATTTGAAAAGGGCATCGGCATCCAAAGAAAAAGGGCAGCTACTAACTCCAAGTGGGACTAAATATCATAAACAACATATTACATGTGAGGTGACACCATGAGGTCACAGAGTCTGTAAATATTCACCGGGACCAATGAAGCCAAAAAAGAAGTTTACACCGAGTTGTATCTCATGCCAGAGATACAATGGTACAACGAATAATTCACACAGCAGCCTAACTGTCCAAAATTCCTCAAAACTCCCTGTCCAATTATCTGGAGGTCTACACTGTGCTGTATACAAACCAGAGAGAGAGTGATGAAAAGAGGAGAGTTGATGAGATCGGCAGCAAACAAGGAGCGGACAGAAATGAGAGTCTAATCATTGAGAATTAATTAACTGACTTAGAGGTTCACGTCTGTTTCCTCCAAAGCATCAACAAACAAAAATACACAATCGGTCATTGTTCAGAATATCCTTGTTAATTCATGCGCCGCACCCACACAGCTGCATTGAACACAACACTACGCCACTATGAGGTGTTAAATTATGTACTTTACAGAAACATTTCCAGCATATGAACACCATCAGGGGGGAAATCTGTCTGGTTTAAACACAGAATACAACGTTAAAAACAAAATAGCTCAATCTCTTTTAACCAGTGACACATCCATCTGAGGTACCAGTAGTAGAACTTGGCAGCAGGATCACACAAACACAAATCTCAGAAATAAACAAGATTAGATACAGAGTTCAACAACAGTTATTAGCAAAAAGAATGAAAACCTGAGTCATGCGTGGCGTATCATTTCCCAACAAGGCACTGTTGTGTAGCATGTAATGAACCTGATCAATCTAAACCTGGTAAAACACCCGGTATCCTCAGCAGGCTAATATGTGTCAGATATGCAGAAGATTTCAATCACACAAAGCACAAAAAGGCAAGAAATGTCATGCTCAGCGATAGGACAAGGCCTGGATGAGACTATCACTTCTTATGAAATAGTATATAACAGGAAACACTGTTGAACAGGAGCTCCCTGTCTTAATCTGCTAATGATGTTAATAACACAGCTGAATATATTGTGTATATAGGAAATCCAAACTCCCACTGAGGTTTTGTTGAGTTTCTAATATAGACAAAATAATAAGGAAACGGGAATGTCTCTCAGTATATTCGTCTGCACAGGCCCAACATTCCACTTATGAAACCACATTAAAATTCACCAGATCCAGGTTTTTATCTGGATTTGCACCATATTACACACACTTACAAATACCACTCCCTTAACATGCCATTTTCATAATTTTCATCAAGATCCACGAATTATTCTCTGAGAAATTAACAAAAAACGAAAAACTGGGTTTGCCCCCTGATCGGAATCCTCACCAAAATGAAACCAACAGACAAACACAGATGAAAACCTCCACATGAGGTTAATAATTATGTAAACCGTATGTTCAAAACAATACTTCATATCTCTAAATTCAATATGAAATGTTAACTTTGACCAAAAACCTGAGTTTTTTCAGAGCGAAAATAAATTCCCCTAAAACAAAAGCGCAGGCCTGAGGGGAAAATCAGTTCAGCCCATTAACTCTCACAGAAACCAAACGTCAATATTTATATTTGTCTGTTAATTAACAGCAGGGAAACTTCCCGATGAAGAGTCACTTAAAGGTCTTTCAATATCAAACACAGCTGCAGCACTACAAACACTGCAGCAGCAAATCAAGACATCACAACCAACAGACGGTTTCCTGCTCTGCCTCATAAGACTGTGGACACTGAGCTCACACAGACAACAGCAAACACCCTGCCAATGAGAAGCACTGGTTTTCTCAGAGGCTAAAAACCTTTGGCGAGAACCGAAACACTCCGACTCATCAAAACACTGCAGATACGTCGTTCTTAGACCAATAATGCAGCTGCATCATGTGACAGGAGAGTGACAGGGTGAAATATCTAGATGTATTGATGTTGAACTTGACCTTTGCCCCTTGACCGCTCAGCTCCGATAGGTAATCATCTGGACCCAACCAGGTGATATCCCCACCAACTGTCCTTGTGATGTTAGGTTATTTTTTACACAGACACACACACACACACACACACACACACATACACACACACACACACACACACACACACACACACACACACACACACACACACACACACATACACACACACACACATAGACAGAAAACAACACCCTGCTCATGCGGTGCACAGGGTAATAAGGTGAAATAATTGAGAGTGACATGCTGGGACTTTAGTGGCAGCATTAGAGGCGAAAAAACATTGACACGGAAAAGCTAATGAAAAAGAAACAACACCTGCAGCTATTGATCAGGTATTTCATTACTTGGAGCCAAATGAGAAGATCCCAGCTAAGCTGAAGGGAATCGAAAGCCTATGTGTCTCCTCTCGTTCTCATCTGTACTGATTCAGAAGCTGCAGAAATGACTCCCTTTGGTCCTACAATCACGTTCCGAGAAAACAAAGTAAAGCTGGTGATGCCGCTGCAAAAACATCTACAGCCTCATTTCATGGTGACAGACACACACAGTCAGGCCCCCCCGTCGTTACCACACAGCAGAGGCACTCCCATTTTACATGATGCTCCATGAAGTGCTGATAAGCAAGACATCTCTCTCTCTCTCCTTGTTTGTCTCTTGCATTAGATCGGATCATAGACTGTATATAAAGATGGACGACGTTTCTCGACTTCCTCCATAAATATCCTGGATACCAACGCTGCCATCTTGTGCATTTGGAACCAGAGTCGGCGCAGTGGTGATCAGGGCGATGGAGCCGGGGCAGTGAGGTCCCTTCGAAGCCCATGCTTGACCGGTCATGAGCCAGTCTCAGCTGTTAATCTTAACGTTTCACTCCGTTTTTATAACTTCAAATAACTAATTAAAACC
Source organism: Pleuronectes platessa (assembly GCF_947347685.1). NCBI lineage: Eukaryota > Metazoa > Chordata > Actinopteri > Pleuronectiformes > Pleuronectidae > Pleuronectes > Pleuronectes platessa. The sequence continues at coordinate 18,228,004 of NC_070627.1, forward strand.
AAACCTTAGGGGAACTCAAGACTTGGACATACATTAATGGGAAGAGAGCCAGACAAAATGAGAGAAACCATCAATGAGAATTATTTAAATTGTAGTTTAACCTTTTAGTTTGGCCCATGTCCCATCTCCTAACACGGATGAGGTGGGATTTAAGTATACTGCAGCCAACCACCAGGTGGCAATTGAAACAATTTTGCTTCACTTTTGGGGAGCAGTCATGTCGTCCAGCTTTATATACAGTCAATGCTAACGTTGCCTCTGTCTTACACTTATAGTCGTCAATATTATTTGGATCAATGACTTATTAAAGTCATCTTTACCACCTCTGTTTCATCCCCCTTTCATCATTTCAGACCTGGTTTTTCGCCTTCTGACCACAAGTCTCCCTCAGTGGACTGCCCATCACCGCCAATCACAGATCACAACTATAAGATCGATATATCTTTACAGTAGTCCAAACTGGACCAACTTAACACCTTTGGGGTTTTTATGACAACTGAAGCCTACCACAGGTTCCTCCATCACGTTTGAAAGGGGAGGATGAGGTGAGGGGTGCTCAGCTGCAACATGCAACTTCACCACTAGATCCTACACACTGAGCCTTTAAAACTTTGTTCATTCGCATCTTCTCGTCATCTACTCATATACTCATCTACATCTACCACATCCACGTGCTATGGGAATTGGAAAACTAAATCAGATTGATCTGATTATTTGCTCTGTAACTTACAGAGAAACCAGTGTTGTGTGTGATGTGTCATACAGCCCTGCTGATTTCACTGGGGCATGATTCCTAATCAATTCTTTATTCTTTCTGGAACAGATGTAATTGCATGGGCGACCCAATTTTCATCTCATCTCCTGACAGAATTCAACTTGCAGAAACTCAAGCTCTTTTATTGTTTTCATCCCCGGTGCCGGTCCTCATAAGCAAGGCAGCTGCCACAAAAGGTTTTTCAGTCAGCAGCTCTTTTTCGAGAGAAGAGAAGAACTCTTGGATGTAAGTTCTGGACAATTTGTTTTAATAAAATGAAGATCAGATTGTGAGGTTTCAATCATCTGATAGTGTGTGTGTGTGCGTGTGTGTGCGTGTGTGTGTGTGTGTGTGTGTGTGTGTGCGTGTGCGTGTGTGCGTGTGTGTGTGATCGTAAGGGTAGGGCAGCGCTTCTCACAATGGTCATTAGCTGGTACATGTCGCCACCTTGTGGAAATAAAATGTACAGAAGTAGTCTCGTAATAAAGTGCTTTTCTATATCTTAACCCTGCCTTCAGAAAATGATGAATGTTGCCTGGTGCCAGCAACACAAACATATGCATCAGTAGCATCTGATACAGTTTATTATTTTTCTGTGGCTGTCACCCACACTGTGAATTAATATTTCAATGTTGCAGCATCTTCATAGGCATTTAACCAACAGAATGAACCTATACAAAGGGTAAAGTCTGTGCTATGCTTCCCAATTCCCATGTCTCCCTATGAAGCTTAAGCTTCTGATCTTACTGAATCTAGAATTGTGCATTAACTTTAATTGGGAAATTTTACATCCATGAAGCCAATTGGTGAAGGTCTCACCCATCTGTTAAATCTTAAGCATGCATTTAAAGATACATTCTAAGTCTATTCGATCCCAAATTAAATTGAATTAAATTAAATTAAATTAAATTAAATTAAATTAAATTAAATTAAATTAAATTAAAAATTAATCCTGCGCAGTTTGCTTTTGCACAGGATGTGCACAGTTCGCTTCTGCGCAGAAGTTGCGCATTCTGCTTCTGCGCAGAAGGTAAATAAAATAAAAACATTTAATTAAAATAATAACAAAAACAAAAGTATAATAAAAAAAAAGCCAATTAATTTGCCTGAAAAAATAAAAAATAATAATCAGGATTGCTCAAACCTTGAAAGAACCAACTATAAAATACACTTTCTAAAATTTGTAGGACTGCAAAACAGCACTGAGCACATGCCTTTTAAAGTGTTGCATGCGTTTTGCAAAAATATTAATCCTTACAATTTCAACTGTCAGTGCCTGTCAGTGCTCGGCCCTAAATGCACTCATTTGATTGCCTTACTCTTAGTTATCCTGTGTATATTTATTATCTTTACATTTAACACTAAGTAATTATTTATCCTAAATGATAGATTTATTTATCAGAACATTGGTGTTATTCATTTGAACATTGGTTTCAGGATTTAACACTTTATTATTTTACAAAGTTTATTATTTATAAAGTAATTATATCAAGTATTCATATTGTTATTTGTTCTTTTTGATCATTCATTATGTTCTATTTTGACAATATAATATTATATTTGTCATGTATGGTGATCTATTTTGTTAATTTAATTTGCTGTGATACCAGAAGCATAACGTTTTGTCCACGTGTTTGTGATTCAGTGTTCAATAAAGGTCTGAAAAAAAGAGGCAGGTACCCGCCTCCTCTTGCTTGCGGCTGCGCTTCACTTCACCTCCCGGCCCCAGTGAGGAAGATGGCTCCAACCGATAAACACACGTTCGAGTGGCAGACCAGTGAAATTATTAAATGTCTGTTAGACGACGATGAGAAGGATTCGGGAAATCGATCATTCGAAGCAAACGAATTGGTGACTGACGGTCCAGGTTAGTTTAACTCTTGTGTTTCCAATGTTAGTGTAGCCTATGTATGTATGTATGTGTGTGTGTGTGTGTGTGTGTGTGTGTGTGTGTGTGTGTGTGTGTGTGTGTGTGTGTGTGTGTGTGTGTGTGTGTGTGTGTGTGTGTGTGTGTGTGTGTGTGTGTGTGTGTGTGTGTGTGTGTGTGTGTGTGTGTGTGTGTGTGTGTGTGTGAGAGAGAGAGAGTGCGGCGGTTGCGTTCGTTCGTGTGATGATTGATGCAATGTAACACATACAGGAAGACGCCTAGGAGATGACTTGCAGTTTACAAGAAAGAGCTCGTAGTGTAGCTGATAGCTGTTAGATAACGCACACACATGCATGCACGTCTCTTTATCGTTGTGAGGACACTCAGCCCAGCCCCTAACCTCAACCATCACAACTGAATACCTAACCCTAGCCTGAACCTAATCTAAACCTAATTCTAAGCCTAACAGCAAGTCTTAAAGGGATAGTTCACTGAAAAATGAAAAATGCACTCCTTATCTCCTCACCACTAAGCTGAAGGAGGGGTGGAGTGTTAGGGTCCAAAAAGCACTTCAGGAGCTCAACAGACATGAGCTGCAGGTATGTGAGTCACCGGGTGTGGTGTTTCCTTGTCACACAGTTTACATCCACTATTACTTTTGTTTCTGAAAAACCTTCATGTCATCTGTTTCCCTGTCCACGTCACATCGCAAAAGTCGTAATCAGAGCAGCTCAGTGGGGAGAAAACATTCAGTCCAGACTTTGCATTTCAGAGTCCTGTTACTATCTGGGGTTCAGCCAGTGGCCAACAGCTGCAAATGCACAGACTGCAAAACCTGCTACATACACAAATATCAATAACTTAACACAGTTAAAATAGATTGAATTCACCAAACGTGGGACAGAAATTTAAACATGAGTTGCTATTACACTCATAAACGCTAGAATTAGGTAAAAAAGCTGCAAGGCTTTGATTCAAAGGAAGCTACTGACTCAGCCTGCTGTATCCCCTCTGGCAGGGTGTTCCTGAGCTTCTGGGCTTTTATTTCAACAATCTGTCGTGCTTAGTCGTCAGCTGAGAGTCTGGCTCCTGGCAGACGACCTTTGAGTCTGAGCAGGGTTGTTTGTTTCAGATGATTTTGACCCAGTTCTGATAGCTGATAAACTAAGAGAAGTGGCTGATTCCCTGAATGATGACATCACGTTTAAAGCTGCACTCAATGACCTGAAGAAAGCAGCAGCACAAGAGGTACACACACACACACACACACACACACACACACACACACACACACACACACACACACACACACACACAAATTATGATAAATAAAGTAATACATAAACTAATTGCTTCTCAATACATTAATTCATCTGCAGCATAGACTGTACATAAAGATGGAGGACGCGTCCCGGCTTCACCTCAGGCTATCCAGAAATGAAGCCAAAATATAGCAGACAAGAACACTGTCATCTGATGCTGCACAGTAGTGATCGTGGCGTTCAACACGTGCTCGACCAATCATGTGTCAGTCTCAGCTGTCAATAGTGAAGTTTTACCCAGTTTTTATATCATCAAATAACTGATTAGAAAATAAACTTGTCAAAAAAAACACTTTCGGTGGAGAAGTTAACTTCTTTGACTTTTCTGTAACAATAAGGACAACTTTTCTCTTCTCTTCTTTGTAGGAGTAATAGTAATTATAACAGTTTAAATATCTCATCATCCATAGGGGAGTAGAGTTTGATTCTAAATGCCATCCGGACCTCTACCTAAATGTCTACAGTGTTGATATACAGGCTGTATTTTGGATTTCCTGCTCAGTAGTGTCTTGATTCTTGTCTCGGGCCCCCCCCCCAGGCCGCAGAAGCAGCGTTTAGCCACGGCGTGGAGGCCTTGTGCAAGGTCGCTCAAAGCTCTGACTTGGCTCCAGAGATACAGCTCATCAGGGCCTCCGTGGCCTTGGGGTGCTACGTGAAGAAGTCTTGCCCAGAACTGAAAAATAAACTCCAAAGGGCCATGACGGCATTCCTCAACCGGCGTGTTGGCCCATGGGTGGATCAGCAAGGTGGATGGGTGAGTGTGTCTTTATTCTTCTGAAGTGCCTGTTGCATTCCTATGAAATGAAACAGCTCTGAACTTTGAAGTTGTAACTAAAGAAGAAGTGTCTGATAAGCTTTACCCGAAGATATATTACTCAAAGTGGATTTGCTGAAACAGGTTTTAGTGTATCACGAGTACATGAAACAACATGTCCTCACAGATCAGGCCAACTTTGGTCTGAATGCAGTTTTACTCTTTTTTTAGAAAGTGAACTATACAGATGATACTTAAGAATGTGAAGGTGTGTGTGCATTTGTGTCCTGCTTCAATACTGCAGCCAATTACTACATATAATACAATACAGTGAAACCAACCAATATATCTAGAGCAGCACCGATATGGAATTTTTCGGGGCCAATACTGATATTGGGGAGCAAAAAATATCAGATAAATAATAACCGTTGAATACAATTTTTTTTAAACTGGCATGATTCCTGAGATGTCGTTAAACTCTTATGACAAAGAATTGTAATTGATCCTTGATGTCTTACAGTTTATCTATAAACCTTATTACAGGCCACCATAAATCCACAGAAAGCACAAATACAACCAAATACATACTTGAATTACAAAATTGAGCAATGCTCTTTACTTGAAATATAAATATACATTCAAATAAAAGTTGACATATCGGCACATGTAGAGGTTGATACCAATTATTTCTGTGCAAGTCTCAAATCACCTGGTATTGTCAGCAAACGGAAGCATTGTTCAGCTCTAATTATATTGCAATATAAAACCTTTGTGATGACGAACATCTGTAATATGCACCACAATCACATTGTAGTTATGTGTTCACACTTCACTCAGATGTCCATTTTAATTCTAAGCGACTGGGGAGTCTCATGGCAGTTTTGTAATTTTGCTTTTTTGTGTGTGTTTTCAGGATGCAGTATCTGGTGTTTTAGTCTGAATGACCAAGTCCCCCTCTTGTTGGTGAAGCACATCTCCTTGAACAACCTTATTTCACCGGGTGACATCATGGTACACCCGTCTCTTCGGGGTTCTCTCTCTGGCTGATGTATGATCATTACATTACACTTAGCTTCTTCATTAGACTTGAGAAAACATTGACACAGGGAATCAGGGGTTAGTAAATGGCAGGATTTTAGTTATGGAAGTTATCGCACAGGCCAAAGAGCTGACTTCCTCCTGACTCCTGCTCTATTCACTGTGTTTGTTGGAAAATGATGGGGATTCAAAACCTGTTGATCATTCTAAAGCATCAGTCACTTATTCAGGTAATTTAAAGTATCATTAAATAATATGAAACGTTTAATTTCAGAACATGACACTACTTTATTTACTACCACAACTATGTAATCTCTCTGTTGTCTTGACAGTCTTAAGAGTTCTCTCCTAAGTACTCTGGCTTATTGGTGCTATGATTGATTTTTCAATTTGATTTATGTGGGTTATCCTATTGGGCTTGGGCATTTGTCATTAAAGGAAACGTTAATTTAATGGTCATTTAAATTATTCATTCTGTTTGATGCGTTTGTTTTCTCTTGCCTTGTCATGTACAGTACGCACTGCCAGCAATGTTGTAACGTATTTATTTTCAACAGTTATAGCAGTAAAACACAACTTTCCTATCCATATGTATGTAAACTGTGTGTAGAATAGGACATTTTGGGGCCTCAGTCAAGCTGTGAAAAGACCTTATATTTTTTCCGAAAGAATACAGGTGTACTTGTATCTTAAGCTATCAAAACCTGATTTTCTCTATCAGCTAAATGCAGGATTTCTACAGGGTCTTAAAAAGTCTAAATTTCATTAAATAATCTGAATTGTACGCTGTAAAAAGTCTTAAACGCGTTACAATATGATGCACTATGTAGGTCGTAATGATGTTAGCGTTCATTTGACACTACCTCCACTTTAAAAAGACTTATTTTCAAGAGTAATGTTTCGGTACCATACATAGTTTATAACGTCCAAGTGTGTTGTAGTTCTTCTTGAACTAGCACACGTAATAAAACGTGCAAATGGTAACAGAACAAACATTCCTGCACTCGGCTGTGGGAAAGACGATGGAGGCCTACTCTCTCTGCCAAGTGTTTCAAGGCTTATTCTCTATGAACCTACTTCATCTGCTTCAACTTTGGGGGAGGTGCAATTAACTCAGGGACTCAACATTTCCCTTCATATATGTCGTACTTGATGTAGGTCTTAAATATAATTAATTAAAGTCTTGATCAATCACCAAGTTAAATTCAGCTTCTACCTTTCCATCTGTTTTCACAATGTGTGTATTTACATGTGTCACTGTTTTTAGGTGTTCGTTCCCACTGAGCTGGAACTATATTTGGTACCTTCATGAACTTTGATATTTTAGCCTTTGATGCTGGTGCAGGGAAGACACCAAATCATTTACACAGCCGGATTGTTTTATAGGCTGCCATGTGTTTTTCACTTTTTGTAATGATTTCAATAAAATTTGAAAATCATTTGTGTATCTGTCAAGTATTTTTATGTGTGCTATTTTATAAATGTTTACAATATTGTTTTTATATGCATGATTTATTAAGCATTATCCAAACACAACTTCAATGTGCTTTCAAAATTAAAGCACATGGACATAACTATTAAAACATTAAAATGAAACTGAACTTATTTCTGTGGAGCTCAGTTTCGAACAGTGACGTCATATCATTGGTAATATGTAATGTTTAGCTCCGCTCATGGTACAAGTGCATTTCTAAGATACTTGTTCTTAACCTGAATATTTAAATATCCTCCTATTTAATAATTTTACTAGTTCAGACGACAGTGCCTGTTTTAATTGATCCACTGTAATGAGCATATCAAACATGATGCACTGTTAATTAGTCATTTTAACCAGCTCAACCAAGTGCAACATTAAAATCCTATTTGCATTTCATCGCATCAGTAAAAGAAATCCAATAGCGTATAACAGTTTTGAATTAAATAACTTTACTTGTAATTAACTCTGTTAATTGTCAATATTATGCTGTCCCAGTGCTCAGTGGGTGCTGATGTAAAACCAGTCATTACAGACCAGACTCATTTAGAAGAGCTTGGGTCAGCAGTGGGTCTTTTGTTTATCATTGTGGATCTTTATATTCAGAGGAGGAAAGAAGAAGAAGGAGAAATGAGAAATGCCTGTCAAATGCTAGTTTTTTTAATATCTGATATATCTTGACTTAAACTTAACACAGTCTTTTCATGAACCGTTTATCAGCCTCTCATTAGCTCATTTTGAAAACTTTAAAAATACATTTATATTAAACATAAAATTACATTTGATATTTCTATACATGTGTTGTGTATAACGTGCATCATTATACAGGATATTTCTATATTCAACCATGACAAAAAAAATGGTTGATTGTGTGTTACATTACACAAGGCAGTATTTGCATTACTTTCTTCACACCTACTTGTATATAACACAGATTTGAAATATTTTGTAATAATGTGATTTTGCTTTAAGATGTCTGCGTCGCCTCGTGTGTTATATCACTTCTGGGCAGTAACCAGCAGAGAGCAGCATTGAATACGCTCAATATAGACACCAGTGTGAAAAGCTGGAGGAAAACAAACCCAGGTCCAATGTTATGTGGTGTTGGCAAGGTTCTTACCCTTTGAAACTTCACCTTTTTATTATTATCAAATGCTAGCCAATTTAATCAATCCTAAACATGTATTTGGGATCAGGAAAATGTGGAAGATGTTGAAGTCCAAGATAGTATTGAGCATTTGTCAAAAATACCACCATGATTATATTCATGAGAAAAGCCATTTCAGCATCATGATGATTGAAGACCTTCTGAGACCTCCTCTATTCTGGCTTTGAGTCTGTATTTTTCTTAGTGCACTTATGACAATCCTCACATCAGATTGTGGATGGTTTTAATATAAACATTTTTAAATAAATATAATAAATGCTACTCAAAACCAAAATACAGAGTTGATAAATGCTGAAAATTATTTGTTAATATATTGTCAATCAGTGTTGCAAATGTAATGATTATCCTAGTTGTTTTTTCTTAGTTTGTTTTATGAGAGGCATGATGTCAGAGGATCAATTGGACTCACATTTGTTAAGGTCAGTGTTAAAGGAGGATACTTATCAGATGGAAAATAAAAGCAAGGCTCATTAACTTCTGTTTTTGTTAAGTTTTAGGAAGCTGTCAACAAAGACTGAAACTCCTCCACGCCCTTTTAGCATCATATAGCGGTACCGAAAAGAAATCATCACTAAATCATGTATCTGACAATGCAAGGTCTGCAAACATTGTGATTGGGGGTCCAGATTTTTTAATAAACTGTGTATGTTATAAGGAGAGTTGAGCAAACAGTTATTTGTCTGTTTCAGGCGTGCCCATCCACACTTCATCATCTCTTCTTTGTGTGAAACTGTTGGATATTTTGTATTACTTGTAACCAAAGTTCAGAGTCACTGTCGCAGAACAGGAAACAAACCAGTGGTTAGTCGTCTCTTTTTCTCTTTTGGGCTATTCACACAGTTCATACAGTGATGTGAAGGCGTATGACTGTGGATTTTCACCAATGTGGGAAAGGAGGAACATCAAGGATGCACATTAATATGTGAAATTCTTGCTGTCAGTATTGACACACACACTGAATACCTTCTTCATTCCACTCATCCGATTTGAAGCTTCTTCGAGCCGATATCCACTCCCAGTTTACAGTAACACTTCTCCATGCTGCAGTTTGAGTGAATTCATGAGATCTGTGCTTTTCTGCTGATAACTGACGTGTCACTTGGAAACTTAGAACATGAGCACTTATCTTCTCACTAAGTTGAAAAATATGGAACACTGAAATCCCAATAGCATGATTATATGGTGCAGTAAAAATGCAATTAGTGGGGCACTTACCACAGCGATGGCAGATGGGGAGGGTGCCTCCCCCACCACTCTCCGAGGCCAGCCGTCCACTCTCTGAGCTAAAGGCTTTTAACTCGTCAGGTGAACCAGGATACAGAAAGTCTGACTGACATTGTCTCTGTGAGTTAAACCTGTATATTGCTTTACATGTTGCAGATGTTCAGCCTTTACATTATCGGAAATGCAGAGGGGAGGAGGCTGTGCTGCAACTTCTGCTCGACGGTTAAATTAAAGAAAAAATGCTCTTTGAGAATTTCCTGCACTTGTTACCCTTTTGTCATATATATAGGGGGCTGTGGCTCAGGTGGTAGAGTGGGCTGCCCACTAACCAGAAGGTCGGGAGTTTGAACCCAAACTACATGCCTCTTGTGTGATAGAGATAGTGCTTCAAATAGACACACTGTATGGTTGTGTTTGTGAATGTGTTAATTGCAGAGTAAATGTAAAGCACTTCATTTAACTCATCATTAGACAGATTTTTAATTTATAACGCTTAAAAGAAATGAAATGTAAAAATCATGGCTACATGCTCATACCTACAATCTACCAGAAGATGGAGACATCCTCATGAATTCAAAACAGACATTTTATTCTCTATATAATGTCTAATTTAAAAGGATATTTCTTAGATTTCCTGTATATTTTGCTTGATTTTCAAAGTCTCCAAAGCTAGAGGATCACATTCATGGCATTCTTTGCCTTTTACTAAATTAAATTGACCAAGACTAGACAGTGGTGGCCCTGTGTGAGTACAACAAGTACAAATACTGAGAGTGTACCCCCACACCAAGGGACATGTGGAAAACAAGGACTACTCTACTGATACCTCCCAAGAAACAACTTCCACAAATTGATTTTAACCAAGCTCAGGCATCAGAACCAGAGATCATAACTATTTACTGATCTTTACTACAGGAATGAGAGACTTTTGGAACAAAGCATGTCATTTACACAAATGCTTAGTCACCAAATCAGAGATAAAAAAGATCGACAGGGAAGTGAAAGTGAAGGAAGGAAGAGAAATTTGGAGAAGAACTAACTTCAGGAACCCTGAAAATGTCAGACAGTAAGGAGAAGTAAACCAAGATGCCTGTGTGACAGATGTTATGTTTCCTGAGGCCCAGATGCAGCTCAACTCTTCATTCCTCCTCAAGATGCTGCAGTAA